>NW_027583480.1:0-2478 GCF_028453695.1 Augochlora pura
ACAGCGACCAGCTACCAAGGGAACGTTGTCAGCCGTAAATGACTGTCTGGTAATTTCTAAACGCCTGCTGGCACGATAGTGACTCTAATGTTCCTGCATGGTATCTACCGATTTGCTTCATTTCCGCAGTCACCGTCGTGGCACGTTCTACCGGGGGAGGCATTTATGCGCAGCCAGTTTCTCCTGTTCGATGTGCCGACTTTATCTGCCACCGTGCCAGCCAACCCTCGTCTCTTTCTTCTCACCTTCCTTCCTTTTTTTCTCCCAAGCGTCGCTATCAACCCCCCCCCCCCCCCCCCCCCCCCCCCCCCCCCCCCCCGCTGTAATTCAGCAAAACAAGATACGAAAAAGAAGGTGAAACGGCTCCGTTCTTCTCCCGAACGATTATCTGCCCGGAGAATCTTTCATTCTCTTCGCAGCAAATAGAATTTTACTTGTTGACAACGATCGCGACGGTTCTTCACGATTCCACCCGTAATTTGCGCAAAGTGTGTCAACTATTTATTTTGCTGTTCACCATTTATTTTCCATCGACTCCGGGTAATTTTTATTGTATTGTTTGACTCGATTGTGGACGTAACAGTGACGTTATAGTGACGTTATAGTGACGTAACAGTGACATTACATTGACACGACTGTGACATTTTATTGACATAACTGTGACATTATATTGACATAATAGTGCCATTATATTGACATTTATTTTCTCATTTATTTTGACACGGTTTCCTCTATACAGAAATTAAAATTATATTCTAAACATTACACACTAATCGAAGTTTATACAACCCTAAACAAATTACAGAAATATGTAATGTGATTATACTGATCATTCTTATTAAATCCAAATTGAGAAAAACATCGTCGAAGATAAACGCGAACGAACGAAGAAAAATAATCCAGCATTATACCTAATTGCATATTGCGTATCCACGCGGTGGTTGGCGAGCAATCATAATGGATCCCTTTTTTTTTTTAATCGAGTCCCGGGGAATTTCGAGTACAATTATTCCCGCCATAGATTGTAATAAGACTGATTCTTATATTTAAGCTCGTACGGCATTATCGTAAGTTAAGGTCTCACGAGGATAACGGAAATGGAACTGTCGTAGACGTTCGCTTTCGCGCGTTCCACGAGTTTAATTGCGAGCCGTCTTATTCCGCAGATTGTTGAACGATTTCGAGAAACTCATGAATACATTTCTGTCTCGGAAACTGCATCGTTTTATCCAATCTTTTAGCCCGGCTTACCGGCCACTAATTCACTTTCGCTGACAATCCGTTTCTGTGTATTATTAAATTAACAGTGCAGGGTGAATATTTTCCATTTCATGTTTCATTAATTCTTTATTTCGTGTTTTATTAATTCTTCATTTCGTGTTTTATTCATTCTTTATTTCGGTTTTTATTAATTTTGTATTTTGAGTGTAAATACGGAATTATTGTTTTATTGTTTCGACGCGGAGGAAGCGGGAAATATTTTGGATTAGAAATGAAGGATAAAGTATGTTGACTGCAGTCGTGAATACATTTTCAATGATCAAAATATCAATACTAATTCTTCTTTATAACATTCGTAATATTTTCTAATATCTTAAAATAAAACTTTTGCCAACATTTAATCGAAATAAACGATTAATAAAAACATTATTATCCAGCAATATAATACTTAGGTTAGACGTTCTTATCTATATGTACATTCTATACGATAGAACTCTATATCACATCAAGTAAATAAATAAGTAAATAAGTAAATAATTAAATACTGAATTTCATTCGTAATCTTTTATTTCCATTTTAATGAATTTCGATACAAAATTGATCTTTTATTACCAAAAAGAAGAAATTAAAATATTCGTCGATTAGTACAAATAAAATTAATAAATTCCATAAGCGTCTAAGAAATAATTTGTCATCGATAAGCAGACAGATAGAACGAGGTCAGCTTCGTGTTCGAAGGCGACCTAAAATCCTGTAAACGAAGTATTAACGTAAAATCCTGTAAACGAAGTATTAACGTAAAATCCTGTAAACGAAGTATTACCATAAAATCCTGTGAATGAAGTATTAACCCTAGGCGAGTCGTGATAGCGGTTTCATTCACTACGGTCACTTGTACGGCAGATAATACGATAATCTTCGGAAGAGGCAATTTTCACGGGGCTCTCCGCCGTCCGCGGAATATAATGCAATAATATAAAATTGTCTTCCAGTATCCTGGAAAAAGGAGTTCCGCCGGGATAACGCCGGCGGCTTACCGCGGCGCGAAGAAGAAACGCGTTATTCCACCGGGGAAGAATGAACGGCACGGGTTCCAATGAGAATCGAGTAAGAAGATTTGCCGAATTGACGTGGAAAAGCGGAGGACGCGGCCACGGAATCGATGGGAACGAGGCGGGAAAGGAAGAATGCCCGGGAAAACTGTGGCAGCGAGTCGCTCGAAGAAAATTTCACTTTTCCAACGCGTTCGACGTCATT
>NW_027583481.1:0-2477 GCF_028453695.1 Augochlora pura
TGCCGCTGCAACAAGTTGTACTGAGCAGACGAATCGATCAGCGCACTATTGCAAATGCACGGGAAATTTGTGCGCAGGCGTGTCGTGCAGCCGGGTTCATCGACTACGCGCTCTCGAGACACGCAACCCGTTGCCAGTTGCTTGCCAGGCATCGATAAGCGACCGTCATGGTCAGGCAATCAACGCCGATCCTCGAGGTGATCCTCAGCAATCCGAGCGAGTACAGTTTGCAGCTGAACCGATGGTATCTGAAGCCGATAGGCGCCTGGCCCTCTTCTTTGTCCACGTCTAGGCTCGAGCGATTCGCTTCGGCGATGTTGATCGCCATGTGCTACGGCATCATACTGTTCACCGTGATCCCTTGCCTGCTGCACGTAATCCTCGAGGAGACGGATCCTTATAAGAAGATCAGAGCGTTCGGGCCGTTCCTGCATTGGTCCATGGGCGGCGTCAATTACACCACGCTGCTGATACGCGGCAACGCGATACGGCTTTGCGTGGAGCACCTGCACGCCGATTGGCAGATCGTGACCAGAGTTCAGCATCGGCTGGTGATGTTGAGGTACGCCAAGTTCGGTCGCTACGTCTCGGTCTTTTGCGCCGCTTTCATGCAGGGAGGTGTTCTTTCTTATTGCTTCGTCACCGCGTTGTCCACGCGGCAAGTGGAGATCGGGAACGAGACCAGGATCGTGCACATACTGCCTTGCAGCTTTTATCAGAAGCTGTTCAACACTGATCTCAGCCCTGCGAACGAGATCGTTCTCGTCTTGCAGTTCCTCTCCGCGTTTATAGTCAACTCCAGCGCCGTTGGAGCTTTCAGTCTCGCGGCTGCTCTCGCCGCTCACGCTTGCGGTCAGCTGAACATTCTGATGAATCAGATCACAGAAATGGTGAACAGATCACGGGATCGTGACACCAAAGTCTTGATCACGGAGACTGGAGCAATCGTAGAGAATCATCTGAGGATCTTGAGGTAATTTCTTCTTCATTTTTCTAGTTGAATTATTCAAAATACACTTCGGTATTAATTTACTGTCTTTTTCTTTTTAATTGTAACAATTCCAGCTTCATATCACAGATCGAAGCGGTGATGAACGAAATATGTTTCTCGGAAATGTTTCACAGTTCTGTGTGCACGTGTTTGCTCGGCTATTACGTCCTCACGGTATGTTACAATGCTATGCCTTCGTAAAACGTACGATATCTACTATTTTTAACATGCAACGTTATATAATGTGTCCATTAATTGGTCGGAAGGGAAACACAACTCATATTATTCTCTGCGATAATGAAATTTACTTTTTATACGTCGTTTATACTGTCTTTGTATGGAATAATATTATTAAGGAATTGTAAGCAAGGATTGAACAAATTTTTATGGTATTTATCGTAAATATATTAAATTCGAAATAAGTTGTCTTCTTTTGTAATTTTATATATTAACTGAAATTTTATGGACATGCATTATTATCCGTAAAAAATCAAAGGACTGTGGATTATTAGGCAACATAGGATTTTTAAGTGTTTTTCATAAATAGTCGAGTTAAATAAAATTTTGTCGACTACATCAATATTAATATCGTTTTACTGCATTTCTCAAAATTATATTTGATATAAATGCAAAAAATCATTTATTCTATATTTATATCAAAAGTGATCTGGATTCGAGGTAATTGTCTATATATTGCTACAATTAATAATAATGCTCAAATAAAATTACATAATATAAATATGCTTCGGAAAATTAATTTTTCTAAGAGATCTGTGTGTCAAAATAATTGTTAGAATAATGTTTCTAGTTTTTCAGACTATAGTGCAATATTACTACGAGCATAGAAATATGTTTTTAAATAAAATAGAAATTTATATGAAAAATAAATTCTTTTAAAATTAATCTGGGCTTTAAATGGTGTAGCGGAACGCTAGATGTCACCGCTTGACCACGCATTGAAGTCACCGGCCGCCATTACGCGTTCGCGTGAATTACGTTCGTCGCTGTATTACAAACTTATTCCACATAGCTATTATTTATGAAAAAAGACTGCCTTAACATTTCTTAAACTTAATTTAACTAAACGCACGTAATATGCAAAATTATGGGATATACAACAACATAAAATCTATTTTAATTTATCATACGTTGTCCTATAACAATTATGACCTCACTAAGAAAAAAATAAAATTTCCATTGAACTGTGTAAAGAAATATTAGAAAAAGAAAAATTTAGGATGTTACGCGTTAATATTTTTAACTCATTCGCGTAGATCTTTGTCCGCCGCCATTACGGTTTCACTCCCAACAATTTGAAGATGCGAAAGTATTGTTCTTTTAGGAATGGGACGATCACGATTACCAAAACCTCACCACCTATACCATGATACTATTGTCAATGACCTTCAACGTGTTTTTACTTTGCTATATCGGTCAGATACTAACGGAACAGGTAACAGAGACAACAAGTACCGTTTAAAGACTG
>NW_027583482.1:0-2477 GCF_028453695.1 Augochlora pura
GAGTTACTATATTTATTAACCATGATCTGTCAATAATTCTCAAATAGTTCTTTTAAAATAAAAAGTTTCTCAATACGAAAAATTATTCAAAAACTGCAACAACCCTAAATATTATAACCGATTAAATTATTCAAATTAAGATAATATAATATATATATAGTTAGTATAATATAATGTATGCAATTAATATGATATAATAAATATAATTAATATAATATTGTATACATAATATAATATAATATAATTAATATTAATATAAGTTCTTATACAATGAATATTAATAATGACAATTATCTAGCTCCCCCTCCTATTGTCTTCCCACATTAATTTAATACATTAAAAGATTAAATCGTAGAGGAATGTTCGCAATTTCGCTAGTCAGTTAATTCCGCGTTACGTTCGCCGTATCCAACTGGGAACTATTCGTCGGGCTGTCCATAAGTCGAACGAGACCGCGACGTGGAAACAGCATAAACCTAAGGGCGCAATCTGTCTATGTCTCCAACATCGACAAGCCATCATGGAACCGCGGCCCCGTTTCTTTTCAGACTTATAAAGGATGTTTTAAAAGAAACATGCGAGGAGAAACGTCGGTTCTAAGTGAAAGCAGCTGTTCCCGATCATTCCGGCGTGTGCTCCAAATCCACGTTCTTGGCAGACGTCGACAAATAATCGAATGTAATTAATGTTCCGCCCGGCAACGGAACTTTAGCACTTTTTCTTTTTTTATATTTCTCCCACCGAAACGAATTTGCCCGTTTTCACTTCGAACAAGTTTATTACTTTCACGGATTCTTGGCGGAGCGAGATTTTATTAATACTGTAGACACAGTGGACCGCATTAATATTCGGACACCGTCGTATTTGAGAAATTTTTAACTCCGTGTCTTTACTGTTTGTTGAATTAATGAATTTATAGGTCTTTAACCCTTTGCACTCGAAGCCATTTTAACTGTAAATCTGAAATCATTTCTCTGCTGTACAGTATTTCCATTTTAAGCGACCAAATGTATTTTATATATACCAAATTCAATCTTGTGATTCGTATCAACAGTTTCATGTTAAACGATTTTTCTAAAATTAAACTTTGTTGCTATAAACATTATTTTAGAAGCTGACGGAATAATTTTAGTGGTGCCTCAGAGTCACCAATCGAGTGCAAAGGGCTAATAAATCGGAACGCTTACTTTAGATTCTACAAGCGTAAGTTTTATTTACATAATTTGTATAGTTTTATTTACATAATTTGTATAATTTTATCGTCAATTGATATTAAATGCTTAATTATGACGTTGCAAAAATATTCGGACACTTTACAAATTATAATCTGGTCATTAAGAATACACATATATTTTAACAAAAATAAATCGTTGATAATACGGAAATTAGTGTCATCCAGACATGGGTGACGCGTCGGCGAACGTGTTAAAATGGCTCCGACAGCAAAGGGTTAAGCAAAAGAATTGAATTTTCCTTCTTATTTCGAATCCTCAATTACTTGCCAACCGAATATTTTCAGATCTCGCCGTCTTCCTTTTTCTACTCTTTCGTTATACTCCTTCGTTATCGATAGATCGTCTTTTCACAGCGAGACAAGAATCCTCTGCTGCTATTAATACAAGATACCTCCGTAAACCTAACGTTAAGAACGTCGGCTCTTACGTAATCACGTGGCCCGTCGTTGTCTGATCCCGGGGCTTTGAAGTTCCAGCCCCGCCCCCTTTGTCGGGGGAATTGGTCTTAATGGGCGAATCATTAACGAGGAAGGTAAATGACGGGCCGTGATATTAAAGTTAGGGGCAGACATTAAAGACGACTCGTTTGTCGTTATTCGTACATAAGATGAAAGGGAAGAGGAAGGGTCGGGGGGGGGGGGGGGGGGGGAGAGGGCCGCGGATAGAAGATGGTTCCAAGTTTACCGTTAGCACCGGGCCGTTGTTATTACCGGCTCGCGTCGCTGCCGGAACCGGGTGAGAAATTGACTGTCTTAATCATTACCAGCTCCCCGCTTGGAAAATGTGTGTGTCCGGAGAGACTCTCTGCCCCGACATTCATCCGCGACGCCAGCCAGCGCTCTGATAAACTAAGTTTTTCGTGCCGGCTGCTGCGAACATTTTTGTTCAACGCTTCCGCTTTGTCGACTTGTCACCGCCGTTCACTTGCCGCCTAACCTTTTACAATTTAGTCGCGCTACCACGGAATGAAACCCTTCTCTCTTCCTTATTATCATTCTCTCTCTCTCTCTCTCTCTCTCTCTCTCTCTCTCTCTCTCTCACTTGTTGTCTCATTCCTATTCACTCTTATTAATTCTATTTCTCTCTTTCTTTATTTCCCTTTCACTCACTCCCATTCAAGGCTTGTATAAAGACGTTGATGAAATATATACTGTCTTTATATTGCAAAAATAATTTAAATTTTAAGTAAAAATGTTTAAATTATATTAGGGGACGAGTAGACCCTTGTTACGAGCCGAGGGC
>NW_027583483.1:0-2477 GCF_028453695.1 Augochlora pura
AATTAAATACAGCGCCTAGGATTAAATACAAATCTTATATTTAGATGTTTTTTAAAGTAGAAGTTTATTTTAGAACTTAGAACGCTTTTTAGAAGTTTGACTTAGGATAGGTGTATGACTTGGAGACTTTGTTTAAACGATAGAGGGATCAGTCTCCTAGATTTAAAGCAGAATCCTCTTTTTTAATTTTGCTCCATCTTTGGTGCAATTATATATTGCTGTCGGTATAATATGTATTGTAATCACAGTGTAGCCATTTTCATTTTCATTCTTATTTTCATTTTCAGTTTAACTTTCACATTCATTTTCATTATTACTTTCACCTCCATTTTAACTTTTCTATTCACTTTCATTCTTATATTCATTTCCAGTTCCATTTTGATATTCATTTTTATTTCTATTTTCACCTCCTTTTCAGTTCTTGTATTCATTTACATTTCTATTTGAATTCTGTTGCTAGCACTGTTATTATTACGATTAGATTGGCGCAGTTTTAACACACCTTGCGCGGGCACTTCGCCGCCAGAGTCTTACCGTGTAGCGGGCGATTTTTTGCAGTTCGTATGCAAAATTCCTTCTGCATAAGATAACTGTAGTTTTTAAACATCAGGGTCTTTTGATAAAAGTTTCAGTTTCTCTGTTAAAAACAATTTCTTTATTCCCTTTAAAAGAATAAAAACAACTTGTCAGAAATTAAAAACTAAGAAAATCAATAATAATGACTTTAGTCGCTTCCCGCGCAAGATGTGTTAATTATGAAATTTTAATTTGAATAATTTCTCGATTTAACTAGGTGTTTTCTAGATTTCTTATGTTTCTTAGAGTCTCTCACCCTCTCTGTCTCTCTATTTATCTGTCTATCTATTTATCTATCTATCTATTTATCTATCTATTTATCTGTCTATCTATTTATCTGTCTATCTATTTATCTGTCTATCTATCTAACTGCCTATCTATCTAACTGTCTATCTATTTAGCTATCCGTCCAACTATTGGGTCGGCAAGAAACAAAGTGTCGACTACCAAATCTCAAAAGAAAAAAATTCTAACATTGACAAAGAATAACGAAACAAACGTAACGCTATCTACTGGTGCAAACCGAAATTACTTTCTTGCCAACCGAATATCTACCTATCTATCTATCTATCTATCTATCTATCTATCTATCTATCTATCTATCTATCTATCTATCTATCTATCTATCTATCTAACTGTCTCTCTATCTATCTATCTATCTATCTAACTATCTCTCTATCTATCTAACTATCTCTCTATCTATCTAACTATCTCTCTATCTCGTTGTCTATCTATCCATCCGTCTGGTTCGCTCCCGAGAAATCGACGTAATTTCAGGCTTCGACCCGGACACCGATCGCGCTCGCGCGCGCGGGGCCCGTCGGTATCGCGTATCCTCCCGCGGGATATTTTGGCTCGCCTAGCCAGGATAATCCGGCTTAGCGTCCTCAACAGCGTGCTGCTCCACGTGAATGAGAATCGATCCGCCCTTCGTCAGGATATTCGGGACAGTAGGCAGATGCTACCAGGATTCCTGGTCTTTAAAAATCCTGATCCGCAGAGCCGCCGCCGCCCCCTTTCGTAGCACGGATTTTCGAGCATCTTCCTTTCCGCTGGGAATATATCACGGATCCGCGCGCGGCCGACCCCGATTTTTCATGGAACACGGAAACGATGGATCGCCTCTGTAGGAACGAAACGCGTATTCGCTCCTGTGTGAGAAACGTTGCTAACTGCTGCGCCTAATCAACAGAATGCGGATCCTCGCGATGCTAAATAATAATAAAAAAGAGGTCGTCGTTAAAAGTGCGGGAACTGCGTTTATTTATAGACTGCGGATTTTATGGGTTTACCGGGAAAACGGGCATGCGTAATTTGGGCTGTTAAGGAGATAAATTGCGATACGCTGTTTCCGAGCTGCGATACGCTGCTTCCATTCTTTCTTTACTTTGTTAACGCGTTGAATGCCACGGGGGTCACCGGTGACCGGCACTGAACTTGGCAGCGACGCCATGGGGGCCACCGGTGACCGGCGCGCTCAGATTGATGAAAATATATATAATTTAAACAAATGACAATACTTATAATTTTTTTATTATTATCATCGTTGATGTAGTGGTGTGAAGAAATGGATGCAGTATAAAACATTTTAAAAACATTTATCTATTGTATATAATATTTCAACATTATATGTATCGCTAAATGGAAATTTCATCGTGGCGCCACGGACAATCCCGGTAAAATTGGCGTGGCATTCAACGTGTTAAAGAAAGAACGCAACGGCTGTGTTAACCTCGTTCTTTGCAACAACATTGTCAGCTTTAATTTCTTATTTTTCGTTCCATTTTATTCTTATTTTTCATTCGATAATCTCGCTGTCAAAAAATCATGGTTGCTTGTATTTTGTACGCCGAGGCTGAGAGAATTCGGAAATTCGGAAACACGGCGATCGAGAGATCGGA
>NW_027583484.1:0-2476 GCF_028453695.1 Augochlora pura
CGCGCGTATATGATTTGGCTACCGCATCATTCCGATACCGCCGGTTCCCGTTTAATCAGCAAAAACGTGTTGCGTTAGTTGAACCGTCACTGTCAAAGTGTAGAAACGTTATGATTGACAGGAATCATCGATAACGGAAAAACGGGAGATCCAGGTTCCGTTCGTTCGTTCGCTCGTATCGCGGATCCCATGGATTTTCGGAATTAATTCCGCCAGGAACGGTGCACCGAAAGGGGAAATTTTATACGAATTAACGTTCGCGCCTGCATATTGTACGGAACGATATTGCGAAGAGAAAAGATATCTCTTTGGTATGTATATATTCACGCTGTTTAAAAGACCAAGGTTCAACGCTGTTTTAGGCTCGTATAATATCGATTAAAAAATCTAAGAATTACCGGATATATCCGAGATAATTATCGAAATAAATCGAATAATAATTATTCATTATTCGTCGTAAATTGTACTATTTATAAGTTAATTGAAGTTATATATGTGCACTAAAAATCCTAAAAAGGAATGCGAATGAAATGAAGGAATAAATGATGGAAAATTCAAATAATTCTCCATAGGAATTCCTGTTCGAACCAATGAAACGATTGATTTTTATTCGATGTATGTCTGTATCGCTTTCGCGGATTGCTCGGCCGTCCGTACAAGGTAAAATTCCGGATTTCGTTTGCTTCGATTCGACGAAAGACATTCCGCCGATCCGGCCCGCGCCGTTCATTTATCGGTTTCATTGGATATTAAGTGCTCGCATACTTGACGCGCAGACGAGAACGCATTCTGCGGTGCGCGGCATACATATATACGGTGGTAGGGCCGAATGCCATAGGAACGCAGCGGTCTGGACACACGCGTTTTGACGGTAAACGCTGTTCAATGCGTCGATACGGCGCGCCGCGCGGTTTCCATTTCGCAGCGGCCAGAGGAGAGAGAGAGGCACTATCGCCCGGCCGAATCAAAGCGACCGCAGACCATCCATCATCGAGATAAGTTCTGTAAATCATTAGGAGAAAAAAAATATCGGTCGGACAGCTTTAGGAATTGCCATAATCCGGTTCGATATTCGAGCAGAAAACCGATGCGTCCCACGGGTGAACGCAGGTAGGTGGTCGAATATAGGGAGACCAGAAAATCGGTAAATCCGCCGCTGCATGGAAAGAGACCAGCCAGCTGCGTTTGTTTTTACGCGATAACGCGCGAGTCGAAGAAGTATCTGCTCGATAAATTCCTGCGATTTTAATTTCCTTTACAATTTTTTAGGCCGCCATAGTTAAGGTTCTATTCTGCTATCGGCAATAATAATTGTCTCCGATAAAAGCTGCGTATATAATAGGATTTTCCAGGGCCTTTCAAATAAAAAAAGAAATTTGTTGATACGTCATACACGGCCCATTTTATTCCATTTCAAAATCGACCCGCCCTTTCTGGAAAACCGTACAGATGATACTCTTTGCAAGGGGTGGTTTCGAATTAGCCGACATCGAATGGCACGTTGCAACGATCGCAGCCAAGGAGCATATTTCTGTTCGAGGACGTTTTGTCCCGGTGGCGTCTCTAACAGGTGTATTCGCAGAGCCGGTCGCGTCGCCGGCTCGCAGTTGTAATTCCGCGTTTTCATGAAAGTGCTACTGTAATTAGAATGATAATAACTGACGCTAATGCACGCCACGCGAGGGTCTTAAATGGTTGAATAAGCCTGGAAACATGAATCACGGCTTCCGCTGTCGAGGTTAGGTGGTTTCCTTAGAACGTTTCTATATGCTCCGTACGCGACAACCGCGTCGCAATTACTTAAACAACACAAAGAAGTGGCGATTGTTGCAGCCGATGTTGGAGCATATCTTGGCGCACAGTATCCGACTGCGTTACTTAATATTATAATCCTAAGCAGCGGATACTGTACACTTGCAACACTATTTTTTAAAAAGACAGCTTTTAGAATTTAATTATTCAATTATAATTCATTTTTATCGAAGAGTCAAGAGACGGACTTTAAAATATTAATATAGAATTAATTTAGAATAATTTAATTTTTAAAATAAAGAAATATACGAGCATAAAATAGACTATCGACATAATATTAATATAATATTAAGGGTGATAATGTCTGTCTATATACTTTCTATATATTATAATTAATCGAGGCAATGTTCATATCGCATAGAAATGAACACTCTAGTAATTATAGATATAGGATACATAATAGTTATAGCTAACGCTGATAGCTTGACCAGGTTTATTAATTATCCTGGCACTGCTATTGGTGGATATCAAGGTCATTGTACGGTGTAGTGGTCAGGGATGGGACTAATGGAAACCCGTAGCTCATAACCGATGGAACATGTCGGTCGCAGCTCCCTGCTACTATGGCAGTTATTAATATAATAGAATCACGTTTATACAGATTAGCGAAGTGACACGATCTCGCCGATAATTAATACGTAGTCTCCTGATCTCGTTGCTTATT
>NW_027583485.1:0-2476 GCF_028453695.1 Augochlora pura
TATATAAGTGAGATTCAACATTATATTAAAGGATGTAAGAGTGATAGAAGAGGCTACAAGCGAGTTTAAGTGTATCTAAGTGAGATACAGCTTAAGATGCAATGACATGAGAGATATAGAAGAGGATACAAGGGAAATTCAGTGTAAGTGACGGAGTTACAACATAATATACATGGATATAAGACAGATAGAAGAGGATACAAGGGAATTTAAGGGTATGTGAGTGAGTTACAACATAATATCCATAGATATAAAAGAGATAGAAGAGGATATAAGGAAATTTAATGTATATAAGTGAGATACAACATAATATCGATGGATATAAGAGAGATAGAAGAGGATGCAAGGGAATTTAAGTGTATACAAGCGAGATACAACATAATATCCAAGGATGTAAGGGAGATAGAAGAGGGTACAAGGGAATTTGCGTGTATATAAGTGAGATATAACATAATATCCAAGGATATAAGAGAGATAGAAGAGGTTACAAGGGAATTTAAGTGTATGTGAGTGAGTTACAACATAATATCCATAGATGTAATAGAGATAGAAGAGGATATAAGGAAATTTAACTTTTATAAGTGAGATACAACATAATATGCAAGGACATAAGAGAGATAGAGGAGGATGCAAGGGAATTTAAGTGTATATAAGTGAGATACAACATAATATCCAAGGATGTAAGGGAGATAGAAGAGGGTACAAGCAAATTTAAGTGTATAGGTGAGATACAACATCATGTGCAAGGTTATAACAGAGATAGAGGAGGATGCAAGGAAATTTAATGTATGTAAGTGAGATACAACATAATATGCAAGGATATAAGATAAGATCGAGGAGGATGCAAGGGAATTTAAGTGTATATAAGCGAAATATAACGTAATATCCAAGGATATAAGAGAGATAGAAGACGATACGAGGGAATTTAAGTGTATATGAGAGAATTTCTACATCATATCCATAGATATAAGAGAGATAGAGTAGGGTTCAAGGAAATTTAATGTAGAAAATGTGGGATACAACATAATATGCAAGGATATAAGAGAGATCGAGGAGGATGCAAGGGAATTTAAGTGTATATAAGCGAGATACAACATAATATCCAAGGATGTAAGGGAGATAGTAGAGGATACAAGGGAATTTAAGTGTATATAGGTGAGATACATCATAATATGCAAGGATATAAGAGAGAGAGAGAGAGAGTAGGATGCAAGGGAATTTAAGTGTATGTGAGTGCGTTACAACATTGTTTAAAAATGGAACTAGGCACGCGGTTTGGTCTTATTGGAAAAACCACTGCTTTCTATTTTATCGGTCCGGATATGAGGGACGTGGATTAGATGAAGGAGATTAACTCTTTACAGTGTTGAAAATAATATCCACGAGTCCTGAAAAGGACTCTCCTTTTATTTTTCCTTCTCCCAATTGTACAACGGTTTTCGGTTTGCTTTGGGCAGAAGGGGGCTCGTGGTAGGTGGCTTCCTCTGGTAAAAATGGCTCGTCTGATTTGGCTTCCTTTCCCTGGTCAGATGTAATTTGCCAATTTCCTTTTAGGATTATTTCCTTGGATGCCTATAAAATAGTAACGTACAAATAATTCAATTAATGATTATTATACGTATACCTTTCACCGTTTCCGTTCGCTCCTCGCAACGATGCTCGTGCGCTTGGAGGGGGAAACGGCCTACCTCTCTGCGTAACGCAGTGAGAGTGTGTGGACTGTATATTCGGCGATTCCCGTTAAAAGGATTACGCCGCTGGCAGGCGCGCAGATTCAAACCTTGATTAACTAGGCACGACTGAGGCGTGCAGTTTTAACCAAGATACCCTCGGCGTCGACTGCTGGAGTTTTTCTGCTTCGTGAACCCGGAGCGCGTTTTAGCGGAGGTTGTAAGTCTGCACCAATGCTCACCGGGGGTGTGACCGATTTCCAAAGACCCTTTAACGACGCCCAACCGTCGCCCTTCTTCCTGCCTCACACTATGGCGTCTATGGTCATCTATGGCGAGGAGGCAGAAGAGGCTATCGTCCACGAGACTTGTCTCAATTCCTACGATGTCAATACGGACTGCAAGATAGGTGGGCCCTAGCTGCGTCGACCGCTCTTTCTCGAAGGAAAGCTATTACGATCGACAGGCAAGCTAACCTGCCGTACGTGCGTAAAGATCAGAGTAAAATCTGATTCACGAGACGTACGGTTCAACAGCACAAATCTCCAAATTCCTCCGTTCGGCAATAGTACCGAAAATCGGGGGTACTCGTACGTGCGTTTTTAGACCAGGGGGTTCCTGTCCCACTTAGCTTCCACGTACGCTCCAAATGTCCTGAGGCGGCTGAGAGACTGTCCGGCTCGTATCCTTGTATCCACTGGATCCCTTCCGGACAATGCTGGCTCTCAGTCCTTCAAGTAAATGATTTTTGTCAGTGATTTCGTTATAGAGAGGCTTACGGGTTTAGAGCTAGGTCGCAGTACGAT
>NW_027583486.1:0-2474 GCF_028453695.1 Augochlora pura
AATAAATTTTTGTCGCGGAAGACACCCGCATTGAACGCGCCCGTTTGAAAATCGCTGCGGCCATCGGGGTTCGTGTGTTGCGAGCCGCGCGGATTTTATGGAAACTGGAGTAAGGGCGAATTCGTTTGGAGATGATTGAGCGACTTAAAACGGGAGCGTCCCGTTGATGCTCTCGTTAACCGGGAAACGTTCTCGCAGTATTTCGCAAACATGCAAATGCCGCGGACGCGAAAAGATCCGCAGTCTAATTACGACCCTGTTAACGAAGCGAAACTATTATGCCGGGAAGGTTCGTAAAGCTCGTGCGGCTAAACGGCAAATCATTGATACGACCGCTGACTCGGCACGTTTCGTCGCACTGGTTATGCAAGACCAGGTTCCTTTAACTGCTCGCTAAAAATTAATGTGGAACGTTACCGATTCAAAGACCCCGCCGCGCGGTTCGATACCTTCAACAGTTCGCGCTGCGATATGAAAATTTCGAACAACATGTAATACGAATATTTAATAACAATTGATTTTTTATCGGCGACATTTGACCATTAGAAGCCATGCGAACTCGTAATATAAATTTTATTTAACCATTTGCACTCGAAGCCATTTCAACCACAAATCGAAAATAATTTTTCTGGCTTTTAGTATTTATATTTTATATAACAAAATTGATTGTATGCGTGTGAGAATTAAGTCTCGTGACTCATATAACAGTTACGCTTCCATCAATTTTTTCAATCCATGTTTTAGTGATAGTTATAAAAATAATTTTTGAACGTGTTCTAATAATATTAATGGCACCGCTCGAGTGCGAAGGGTTAATTATTGCTTACTGTAAAAATTATAGAACGCTTCTGAATGTAATAATAAATGCGATATTAATATTTATTAAACCGGGTAGAAACCCCAATAGTTATAAACATATTTACCGCTCAATATCTTTAGAGTTTCGTATTCGACCTACGTATTTCTATCATAAATGCATAAAAACTACAATCTATTTTCTAATAACGGAGTAAAAGAACGGCCCCCCCCACCCCGCTCGTAGAAATTCGTCGACAATAAAGAACTTGATGAACGCTTCCGCGAAAGAGATCGAAGGCTAGCCCCCTCGAATGAAAATGAGGTATAAAGATGAATATCGCGTTGTTTGATGAAATCAGCCGACGTTGTAATATCCAACGGTGGATATAGAAGAATCGTCCGTCGGAGAAAGGGTCGAGGGTGAAAAGGTCGTCCCGGAGACGGATTCCACGGAATAGAATTTAATATTCGTCGATGGAGGAACCGTTCAGGGGGTTCGAATAGCTGAGGCATTCAGCGAACGATTCATCCATTTCTTAAGACTGTCCCCGTTAGTCACTTCCCTATCGATGTTCCGCGAGCCCACGGGGGGAAAACGAAAAGCCCGGAACCGGGTCAAGGAAGGCGTTTTCTGGGTCGCCGAGGAAGACTGGGGAGAAGGGGGGGAGGGCGCGAGGTTTTCGGGTTACTTTGAGCGAACGGCGACGATGAAAATTAAATGAGATTAACGAACGAGCCTTTTTCTGGGTCACTTTTGATCAATGCCCGCGCGTTCGGCCGGGGCTAACCTTTTTACCCGGCTTGCCGCCGGGGTAGCGTGTCTACCCGTGTGATCTGATGCAACGTCTTCGAATTTTTCGACAACGTCGACCGGCCCCCGCCGTCTAACGCCGACCTGCCTCGAGAGCACGTTCTGTCCTGCGAAAGCTTCCTCGGAAGACGTCTCGAGGGACCTCGACCCCAGAACCCCAGAACCCTAGAACCCTAGAACCCTCGACACGGTCTTCGGTTTTATGCAGACTTCTTTGAATCGCGATCCTCGAGGGGGTTGCTCCTCCTTCGCTTCTCACGCTTCTCTGGGCCCCCCCGATTCGCATAGATTATCATAGTAATCGGCCGACCCTCCCCCCGTCACGAGAGCAATCGAGGACTCGAGGCTTTCTTGACGCCCACTCGGCAGGAAGAACTCGCTCCCTCGGAAACAGCGGATACGAAAATCTCCGATTCGTCTCGAAGGCCCGCGACGCTCCCAGGTCTCTTCGACGACGTGATCTCTCACCGATTAAAACGATCCATTGGAATCGGGAAGATTGATGACTGTTTTCGGTGAAAATAAATCTTTTCTTTAATAAATTCTTGTCAGTGTTAACCATTGCAGGATATGTTCGATCGGTATTGCGAGTACGATTGTCGAGAAAATAGTTTTTGCATTATAGAGAAGTTATAGATATTTTCAGAAAATATTAATAAAGGAACGAGATTGTTAACATTTTACTAATCATTGTAATACAGTGCACCGGCCATTCTTGTGTGAAGGTTATGAAACAAATTTACACCGTGGCAGTATTAGTACTATACATATACTATAGTACTACATACAGTATTAGTGCTATACATATACTATAGTACTACATACAGTATTAGTACTATACATAGACTATAGTACTACATACAGT
>NW_027583487.1:0-7653 GCF_028453695.1 Augochlora pura
CCGTATCAAAGCGATCGAAGCTTTAATCAACGTATAGAGACTTTGATCAACGCGTAGAATGACGCTTCGTTAAAAAGTCGTTTCAATTAATTAATTAGCTTTCTATCACCCCTGTTTGCCGCGAAAACATAATGTGTTTGTCCACGGTTTAATTATCGGCGCTTTCACGAATTCGATCGAAATTATACGACGCGATTTTCTGAAACATTATACTCGTGTGGACAGAAGTTCGCTTTATTGTTGTTATAAACGTCTGGCGGGCTGATTTATTTTAATATTGTACATTGAAAACTATTTTTATATTGTATATTGAAAACTGTTTTAATATTGTACATTGGAAACTATATCTATATTATATTGAAAATTATTTCTACATTATATCGAATATTATTTTTATATTATATTGAAAACTATTCTTATAGTAATAATTCCAATAATTATTGCACTACTATATTGCTTTAAAAATAAATTACTTATTCTACAAAATGTATATTTTTGTTTAGGATGCGTCAAATTGACTTTTGCCAAATTGACTATAGTCAGTTTGACTTTTGCCAAATTGACAATAGTCAGTTTGACTTTTGCCAAATTGACTATAGTCAGGTTATGTTTGATTAAATTGACTAAGCTCAGTTTGACTTATGCTAAATTGACTAAAGTCGAGTAGACTTTAACTTATTGTCAAATCTTCGTCAATTTCTACGACGCTTGCTTGCAAAATTGAAACAAATGCAGCAACACTCGCCGCGATTCCCAGGCAAAGTCGAACGTATTAAACAAACGAAATGCTTCGTTCTCCGATGATCCACGAAGAATCGCGTTCAGGTAGTATACGTTCCGCAGTTTAATTATAACCATTCATTAGCGGTGTGCAGGTGAACTGCACCGTGCCGGACAAAAGCGCCGAGCGAGAGAATAGCGTTTCGCTGGGTCTCGGCTCTCGCAGAGATATTTTTCGTTATTTCGTTTGCGTTTCACGGTTCAGCCGCGAGCGTTCGCGAAGAAGATGGCGGCCGGGGCTAACCTGAAAAAATGGCATCAACATTTTTGCTCGGCGCGCGGAACGAAAGGAGACGACACGGGGTTTCTTCCTTCGGTGCGCTTCTTCAGCTTCTACGCCGATGCTTCGCCGCGGCTTGTTGCCGGGAGCATTGTCTCGCGACGGCCAGGAGAAAAAAAAGAAGCTGTCTCGCGGTGAGATTTAAAACCGCGATTTCGTGAAAGCTCTCGTTACGATCCGCCGCGGCGGGAAGCGAGGGGTGGAGAATAAGATCAACGAGACGAAAATGTTGGGCGAATAATTATCGGGGCGAAAATTAATTAAAATCAATCGCGGCTGTTTGTTCTACCGTGATTGGTTGTAATTTGCAGCCGACTGGCCGCGGGCCGACCAGCAACTCAAAGTAAATAATCTTGAGGAGGACGGGACTGTCGGCAAGTCCCCCCCTCTTTAAAGAATAGCGTATTTCATTAATTAAGCAGATTTTATGTTAATTCATTATTCCGAACGAATATTCGTGGAATTTTTAAGAGACGCGAAAATAGCTTGAAGAATTGTTGCGTAAGGGGAAGTCGATATTTTAAAATTGATAGAATTGATATTTAATAGTAGGCAATCTTGGGAGACAATTATTTTCACTCGTTATTGTTAAATATTTATTACATTTTTAATTGAATTAGAAATATCTTAAAATATTATTCTATTTGCTCGAAATATATTCGAGATGATATCGAGTTTGTTATGTTGTAAAATACAGTATATGATAGTATAAACAGAAATGGGGGACAATTGCTTTACACTCATTATTCTTAAATATTTATATTAATTCTTAATAAATGAGAAATAATTTTTAAATCTCTTGGTCTCTCTGGAAATTAATTGGAAAGAGAACCACTTAATGAATTTTAATATATATAATTAATATGTATATTTATAGAAACAAGAAAATACGTATATTTATAAACATAAGAAAATAAATATATTTATAAAATTAAGAAATTATATTTAAACTGTCTAAATTTTTAACTAAGAAATATACATAGTAGTCCAAGCAGAAATAAGACACAATAGCTACCTCTTATTATTATTCAAATGTTCACAAATTAACAAAATGATCACTGTCAAAAATAACTTAAAATATAAACCATCAATGTGGCTCAATCAACTATAATTTCTAACAACCCATCAAAAATCAAATAATTAAATAATATAGTGACGTATCTATCAAAAATCAGATACGAGACAAAATAATTAACAAAAATAGTAACGTATCTATTTCTGAATATTAATATATAAAAATATAAACGAAACCGAGATATTTTCGTGAAAGATCACAAAATTGCTGGGATCTTAAAGTTTTAAGGCACGGATCTATTCGAGAGATAAATTGCGGCGACGAAAAACTATATTGTAATCGCGTGACAAGTAACAAGAACAATAGAGAATTTCTTATTTCGATAGGATTCACTGTTATAATGGTTTTTCACGGTGGACCGGATTCCAATTAATTCGCAGTCGAACCTGTAACTGTTTACAAGTGTATCCGGCAATCTAAACTCGTTTGATCTACTCCTTTTGCCGAGCCATTAAAATACCTTCAATCAGAGTTTATGTACTCCCCGGGTCTGCAGTGTATATTCCCCCAGTATGAATCGATACTATTTCATCGTAGCACGAAAGAAAAAAAAAAGAGGCGAAACTGTTGCAGCTACTTCGTAGACACGCGGGGCGCACGGGATCGCTCGTCTACGGGGTGTCCCGTTAATTTCAAGCCTTCATCATTGGTATCCTTTCTTAGCTTCGCGAAATGTCGGAAGAACAATTTATCTAATTCGAGAATTTTTGAGAATATTTGTTTTTGTTTTTACTAAAATTTCAAGATCAGAGCTTCTTTAAATGTAACTACAGCTTTTGATTACTATAGTGCGATAGCTAAGGTCAAAACGAAAGAACTGGCCTATAATATAGCGAATTTTGGGTGATTTTAAAAGTTTTCATATTTTTATATTTACTAAAATGTGAAGATCAGAGCTGCTTTAAATATAACAGCAGCATTTCATTACTATAACGCGATAGCTAAGGTCAAAACGAAAGAACTGACCTACAATATAGCGATTTTTGCATGATCTTGAAAGTTTGATATAGAAATTTATAAATAATAACATATACAATTTCTCTAATTCGAGAATTCATGAAAATATTCAAGATCAGAGCTTCTTTAAACATAACTGCAGCTTTTCGTCACCATAAAGCGATAGCTAAGGTCAAAACGAAAGAACTGACCTACAATATAGCAATTTTCATGCGATCTTCAAACTTTGATATAAAAATTTATAAATAATAACATATATAATGTAATGCCTCAATCGTTTTTGTCATTTCAACGAATTGCAATTTTTGCAAAAGTTTTTTCTCGCGTTGTCCAACGCGATAATTCATCGTAACCTCGCGAGAAAGTTCAACTCGGTCGGCTTAACTCCGATAACGCGATTTCCAGTTAGGGAACGCTCGAATATTTTTGTGACCGAGTGTAAGTGACGCAAAGGAATATTTCATTAGATTCCGTGGAACAGAAATTGAACTCCATCGATTCGTTTCCGCTTGCTTCCCCGATGCAAAGTCCGACGAATGGAATTCGCTCGTTTATTTCTCTCCGCGCACGGAATTAACAGGATGGGCTGCGCGGCCCCCGTCGATAAAATGGAACGCATCTTTCGGCTTGAAATATGTAAGAAGCGGATCGGTCACGGTCTCGCGACTTTGTCTCTCTCTCTCTCTCTCTCTCTCTCTCTCTCTCTCTCTCTCTCTCTCTTTCTCTCGCTCTCTCTGACAGAAGGAACGGCGGCTGATTGCACGAATAAAGTCTCGCGAATTTCTGACAATTTCGTTCCAGCTGCATCCCTCGTGGTTTGTATATGCGATGCGAGGCCGCGCTTGTCGTGGATGCAACAATTCGGTCGGTGCATTTTGCGTTGGAGATTTGTATTTCTTCATGTGGCCGTATTTATTTATGTGTATTTATGGTGGGCAATTTTTGGAAAATTTTCTGGATTATTTCGGATTTATATAATTTTTATTGGTAACATAGTTCCTTATATTTTATTTGAATAAAGTCAATTTCAATGAATGTCTTATACTTGCGTTATTTTTATTTGGAATTGTACTAAAATATGAATTATATTTTAAATTAGAATTAAAAAATAGTAGCAATTTTTGTGGCAAGCTTCTTCAGAAATATTTTTAAAGATGAATTCTCTTGAATTTTTACCATTTTTATTCTTAACACAATTTCTTATATTTTACTTAAATAAAGTCAATTTAATGAATATATTATACTTGTGTTATTTTTATTCAGAATTGCAAGAAGATAAAAATTACATTCTAGATTAGAATGAAAAATAGTAGGTAGTTTTTGTGTCACAGTCTTGTTATAAATATTCTTGGAACATTCTTCTTTCGACTTTCTACAATTTTCATTTCTAATATCGCACCTTATATTTTATTTGAATAAATTCAATTTAACGAATATTTTACCCCTGTGTTATTTTTATTTGCAATTGCAGCCGAATAAAAATTACAAAGCAATTTCGGTATGACATTTTTAGAAGAATGTTCTTGAACGTGAATTCCCTCCTGCCATTTTTATTCCGACCGTCGTCCTTCATATTTTCTTTTAATAAAGTAGGGATCCGTGTCATAAATATACTCATGAGCATTTTTTGGCACGTGACATTTATCCGCGTCCTGTGCTATTTTTATTTAACGTTGCACCGGAATAAAAATTACAATAAAATGACTCTTACACGTGTACTTATTCGAAATTTAAAATCATTTTTATACCAAACATCGTTCTTCATATTTTGTATTTGTCATAGCTGCATTAATGAATAATTTTAGCAGGCATTTTTCTAGATCGGTGTTATTTTTATTTGGCACTGCACCGGTAAACAAATTATAGGCCGTTCTTCGTGACAGATTTTTTTGACAAATATACTCGGAGACGAGTTCCCCCGCCGTTTTTATCCCAGAAATAATTTTCTCAGGTTTTATTCGAACAAAGTTCAAGGATTCTGCGCGTTTCTTTGTTGTATCTGTACTATTTTTATTTCCGAAACTATTTTTGGCAGTGCACCAGAAGCAAAATTAGAGGCCAATGTTTTTTAACCGGGATTTTTGACAAATATTCTTGTACGCGAGTTCCCTCGGAATCCTAGCGTTTTTCATCGCTAAACTCATCCTTCATATTTTATCAGAATAAAGGCAAAGCGACTATGTTTGTCGGCGATCTATCATGCAAAATTTTTAAACTGAACAAATACGTTAAAAATTTCTGCTATTTTTATAGACACATTTATCTTTGGCGGTGTATTAAAATAAACGAAATTAAATGTAGTCAAGTTCTAGTGAATATTCTTGAGTATAATAAATTGCCTGATATTATTTCTTTGTTATTATTTTGTTATTATAAAATTGGGAATCGATGTGTGCCAAAAGTTCATAACTATTTCTACCATTTCTATTAATACAGCTTCTATTAATATAACTTCTATTAATATAATTTGATTAAAGCAAAGTTAAATTACAAAAAGGTAAGAATAAGACTATAAATAATTCTTACACGTAATAAATTTGTTTCAAAGCTTAAACATTTCTATTCTATTCTTTATCAAGATAAGATTTATGAACCAACGCTGCAAAATTTCAACGATCCTTTTTCCGCACAGTCTTTCACCAGTTTTATTTCTAAAACGAGCTTTTTTAACGAAAATATAGAAAGTAGAGTCTCCATATGTTTTTTCACCAGAGGGATTTCAACAAAAGATTCTAAATGGAACAGTCTCTGTATTTGTACACATTGTTTCCGCGCTGTATCGAAATTCAGAAGCGTTCGTCAAAAGATTTTCGTATAATAACGTTTCAATTCTTTTTACGCGTAACGAAGTCCGCGTTTCGGGAAATAAATTATTATTCATCTCGAAGCACGTCCAGCGAAACAAAACAAACATTTACAAATTAGCTTGCCAAGGCTCGACCATTTCGAGTTTTTGCCCGCGCACTTGATATCTGTGTTCCATGCGACAGCACGTAACAGTGGTCGCGGTAGCGTTGCAAAATAAAAAAATATTCCGGGTCAACGAGAATCGAACAGGGGGACCCTTCGTTTCGCCATCCGTGAACCGCCTCTCGTTTACAACGCAACATCGGCGATCTTCGAAACGCCGAGTGACTCGCAATTTGCGCGCGTGCGGCGGTGATCGAATTATAGTGAACAGATAGAGGAAAAAACTATGGAAACCAAGCAGCTGTAAAATGGATTTCTGCGGCAGCTGTTTCCGTGAATTTTTTTCGGACCGCTGATATATTTCTTTCATTGAAAAGAGCTGGATATTTCTTATTTCGAGAGGACAAATTTTATATTGTAACGTTAGGTGCAATAAAGAATTTTAAAATGTGCATAGTTTTGCGGTGTCATTTCAATTTTAAAAACAATTCCTTCTCATTTTAAGAAGATAAATTTTAAAAACAGGTCTTTCTCATTTTATAAAGATAAATTTTAAAAACAGGTCCTTCTCACTTTATAAAGATAAATATTATATGGATTTATTGGATGTGAATAGTTATAAGGAATTTTAATGAATGTGAAAAGTATTAGAATTTATGGACATATTTCTTTCAATTTTTAAAATAAATCTTTCACATTTTAAGGGAATAAGTGTTGTATCAGAATGCAGTGATGAAAGCAGTGATAGTATAAGGAATTTTGTAATAAAAATTTTGCAGATAGTTTTACGGCATAGTGATACAATTCTATTGAATTTAAGTTCTTTTTCATTTTTAATTTATGGATATATTTCTATCCATTTTTGAAACAGTTTTTCATTTTAGAGAAATGGATTCCTTATTTGGAAAACAGCTGTGGAAAGTTTTTATTATAGATTCGAATTGTAACTAAAATGTTTCTTTAAATTCCCATAAAAATCTATTACAGTATAAATTCGTATAAAAAAATACTATATATTGCATATAATACTATAAAATACTATACATAATACTACTATACTGTAAAATATAATAAGCTATTACAATTGGAATTTATTTAAGAATCAATTATAATCTATATTTCTATAAAAATTAATTTTAACCTAAATTTCCATAAAAGTTTAATATAACCTAAATTCCTATAAAAATCAATTATAATCAAAATTTCAACAACAATCTAATATAACCTAAACTATATTAATCTACTACAATCCAAATTTCTTCAAGAATTAATTACAATCAAAATTCCCATAAAAATCAAATATAATCTAAATTCCCATAAAAATCAATTATAATCTAAATTCCCATAAAGATCAATTTCAATCTCAAATAACATATCTTCTCCACTAAAACGAGCAAATATTCGATCGAAAAAGTCGGTAGTTCTGCATAGAACTCGAACAGATGACTGTAACAGGTCCCCGTAAGCAAGAAATCCGCGAGCGACTCCGCTAATGGATTTTCCAACAAAAGGGGACGCGCGCGCGGGTCAAGCGAGCCGCGGAACGTAATATTTTTCCGGTGAATTACGTTGTCAAAACGTATATAACTTCGTTCCGTAAACCGCAACGATGATGTCAGGAATGAGAGATTTAAAGCTTGTCCCGGCGCGC
>NW_027583488.1:0-2474 GCF_028453695.1 Augochlora pura
GAGAAACCAACTGAAGGACCCACAGAGGCAGAGAAACCAACTGAAGGACCCACTGAGGCAGAGAAACCAGCAGAACAACCCGCGGAAACACCTAAACCTTCCGAAGAACCTGTAGAAGAGGAGAAACCAGTTACAGAAGCGAAAGCAACAGAAGCACCTGCAGAACTATCGACTGAAATACCTGTCACAGAGGAAGGCAAACCAGCTGAGGCAGAAACGCCAACCGAGGGACCAAAGGAAGAAATTCCTGCTGAGCAACAGAAGCCAACCGAAGAAGCACCTATTGAGGAAGGTAAGATTCCTACGGAAGAAATGCCAGCCGTGAAGACTCCGGAGGAAGCACAGCCAACTGAGCAACCTGTCGAGGAACAGAAACCTGCTGAAGGAGAACTGGCTACTGAAATGCCCATGGCTGAAGAGAAAGTAACTGAGAAACCTGGCAAGCCTGAAGAACAGCCAACGGAGAAGTCTGTAGAGAAGGAGAAACCAACCGAAGGTCCTACCGAAGAAGGAAAGCCAGAAGAAGAAGAGAAACCAAGCGAGAAACCTGAATTGGAAGGTGTACCAACGGAACCATCGGCTGAGGGAGAGAAACCTAGTGAACAACCTCCATCGGAAGAAGCAGCTCCAGAACAGAAACCAACTGAGAAATCGGTTGAGGAAGGATCCACTGAACAGCCCGCGGAACAAGAAAAGCCCAGTGAAATTACACCAACGCAGGAGGCCGTAAGCGAGGTCACAGTTCCTGAAGAGGTTGCCACGGAAGGCCCAGCTGTCGAAGAGAAGCCATCTGAAGGTGCCGAACAGGCAGCTACGGAAGCTCCTGGTGCAGAAGAAACGGCTAGCCCAGCAGCTCCTAAAGAGCCTGAGATGTCAACTGAAAGCGTCAAAGAGACAACTGAGCAATATTCACCTGCTCAGGAAGCGCAAACCGAAGCAGCCGTTCCAGAAGAGAAACCAAGCGAGGCGCCTACCTCTCCTGAAGAGATCACAGAGCCTACCAAAGCAATTCCAGAACAAGGAGTCCAACTTCCAGAAGAGGGAACACAGAAGCCAGAATTAACAAGTGAAGCTACAACGGCACCTGCCTTACCAGTGGAACCAAGTGAAGGCAAAGTACCAGAAATGCCAGAAGTACCTTCGACTGAAGCGGGTCTTGAAGCATCCACGGAAGCAGCTGCGGTACCGGAGGAGGGCTCAAAGGCCCCTCTTCCAGAAGAAGCTGCGACGGCACAGGTACCAACCGAAAAGGAAACGGAAGCACCAAGCGCGGAAAAAGCTCCGGAGATGCCCACTTTGGAACCAGGCAAAGAGGAAGGACAAACTACACCAGAGACTGAAGCGGCTCCGAAGGGAACCACCGAACAGGTCGAGCAATCTACAATGTCTGCCGAGATGCCGCAAGAAGAAGCAACTGCGGAATACCCGACGCCCAAACCAGCTGCTATTCCAGGCGAAGGAAATTGTCTCGTTGAAGGACAGTCCTACAGCAACAACTCCGCGGTTCCTCCCGCGAATCCCTGCCAAGTTAAATGCCGTTGCGTCAGCAGCATTATCCAGTGCGATCTGGTCGATTGTCCTCCGCCACCGAGCCACCTGTTCAACTGCATGCCACTCCACAACAGCAGAGACAGTTGCTGCCCAATGTACACTTGCGATTCACCTACTGCCGTACTAGAGTCTGATGACCAGAAGAAGATCGAATATGAAACAGGGGAACCGACTACCGTGTCACCTGTAGAAGGACCGGTTCTAGGTGTCACCAAGGAGCCCGTCGAGGGTGCGAAAGAACAAGAGACGACTGCGCCTGGTCTCAAAGAGGAAGCTGAAACTACTCCGAAATCCGCCGAACCTGAAGCCACGCAGCCGACCACCGAAGCAGAGCCCAGTAAACCAGCCGAAGAGCAACCTGCTGGCACTGTCCCACAGATAGAGGGCACTAGTCAAGCTCCGTCAGAGCTGCCGAAGGAAACGCCTACCGTCGAAGAACAAGAAGCAACTAAGGCTCCATCCACTGAAACACCATCAGAAGCACAAGTTCCGGAAGAGAAGATTTCGAGCGAGAAACCGGTAGCTGTTACGACGGAGGCAATTCAGGAAGTTGCGCCCACCACTTTGAAACCAACCGGCGAAGAACCATCTGAGGAAGTGCAAAAGCCTGTGACAGGTGAGGAAGCGACAGTTTCTCCTGCTGTTCCTGAGGAAGGTGTCAGCCAGGTGCCTGAAATGCCAAGTTCGTCGGAAGAGGCTCAACCGTCTGTGACCGAAGGCCCGAAGGGAGAAGAAGCAGAAGGAACTACTCCTGGATTGGTAGCGCAGCCTGAGAAACCTGCTGAGGAGGAAGCTAAACCAGCCGAAGAAGGTAAACCTGCCGAAGAAGGCAAACCTGTCGAAGAAGGCAAACCTGTCGAAGAAGGTAAACCTGTCGAAGAAGGTAAACCGACAGAAGCAGGTGTACCAACAGAAGAAGCCGA
>NW_027583489.1:0-2474 GCF_028453695.1 Augochlora pura
GTCGAACTGGCTTGATCATCTATTTTGTAACTAATAACATTAAACGAAATTATACTTCGACAATTATTGCGTTATAAAGTCTATTTAAATAGAAGGTCGCTAATAGCCTTGCAGCTGATGCGACGTAAAACCTCTAAAAAAAAAAATTATTGCGTACGTTTGTTCCAACTCTCAACGATCTCCACATTTTATTGTACGTCCACTGAGGTTTCGACTATTGAATAATTCTAACGGCGTCGGTTTAACGGTGACCTATCGACTCGAGTAAAATAGCTCGAAAACGATCGGAGCGAGGAACGAAGACGACCCAGATTTCCCCGTGGCGGAAGATTTTCCAGGGTGAAATGAAAATTTCGTGTTCGTTCACGTGCCATTGCATTCTCCTGAAAGCCGCCCACGCCCTGTTTCGCTGTTCGAAGGAATAAAATGCGTTCGAAAGGAGCCAGCGAGCGTTTGCGGCGATGCACTTTGGAATTTCGAAAAGAATGAACGAGATCCATGGAACTCGCTCCATGGGAAGCCGAGATGTCGATGGGAGAACATCGTCGAAATGTGTCCACAAATTGTCACACGACAACTCCGTTGATCTGCCACTTTTCTAATTGTTAACCCTTTGCCCTGCATAGCAACCTTGCGTTGTTGTCCTGCGGTATCGTAGTCGAACTTGTTTCGAAGCTTTTGAACAGAATTTTGAAATCAGTATTCAATTTTGAATAAATATTTATTTAAGGTAATTATTGCATTGCGCGTTTGTGACAAAAATGAGTAGTTCAAATGTAAACGAGTACGAACATTTAAGCGAATTGATAGCATTCTCGTATTACTGTGAGCTCATTAAAATTATTAAAGAATTAAACAAAGGTCTATCTATGTATGTGGTACCTGCATCGTGCAATTAATGATGATAATTCTCATTCTGCATAAAGATCTAATCGTAAATTATATTATGGATATATTCGAACGATTCTTTGTTAAGAAATATTTACGAACGGATCGTTGAATAATCCTCGAACGCGATTTCCTCTCGGCGAGAATTTCTCACTGGACGAAACTTTCATTTCCGAAAAATTCAAGCTCATCCCCGCGGAAAATGTCCTCTCATCTGCCGCCATATTAGCCGACCGAATGCTTCGGAAAGTTCGAAGGGGGTCGAAAACCGCGGCACAGTTTCCGCGCCGAACTAGATTTACTCGCGAAATGGAAGCTTCCGGAATAGAGCTGCTATTAGGCGAGCGAGCTTGTACCGCGGGCCGGGACTAAAAACGCGTAATGTTCGATGACAAAGAGACCGAAATTCCGTTAACTATCCCGTTGAACGCGGCAACTTCGATTCCGGCGAATGCCACGCCCGCTGGTGGAATCGCCGTAGAAATCGCCGCGGAAAAAGCGGCTGCGTGTTCGCGGCACGGTAATTAGTTAACGGTCGTGAAGTTAGCGAACGTCGTTCAAGTGCGAGGACATCGAAATTGACAAAGGACGCGGGCAAATAATGATTATGAAAACGCGCGGGACCGAGAGGTCCTCCACCGTTCGCGGCGAAATTGAATGAACGAAGAGCATGCCGACGCAATTGCACGGATGCAGTGGGACCGGAACGCGTCACTTTCGTTATACACTTCAAATAAACACCAGCTTTGACGGAACAATTGTTTATTGGTCCCTCGATAACGCGTCGAAGTAATATTATAACAGGTTTAATTTTTATTATCGACTTCTACGTGAATTTAATTTTTGCTCAAAATCTGCGTATGAATTGCATGTAAATCAATTTGCGTACGAGTTGAATTTTTATTATGAAATACGCAAATTTAATTCCAGCTGATTTGTAGAGCAATTCCAATGATACGCTCGCTGTGAAAGTTCCATGAGAGCAAATTTGATTTGTTCGATGAATGAAATAAGCTGAATTTTATATCCATGCGATACGAAAATAATACGAGAATAGTGTCAAATTAAAATGCTACACGTTGTTGAAAAAAATATCCTAGTTATCAAGTTAAAATATTGGGTTGTTCGGAAAGTAATTTCGTTTCTCCCAAGAAAAGACTTAATTTTTTCACAGCCAACTTCACGCTTAAGCTGCATAATCATTATATATTTGGACAACTGATATAGTAAGTCTTGTTTTGCTAAAAATTTTGTTCGATTCTTTGCAATAGTTTCTGTTTAGTAATCTACTGTGTTTCATTTCCACCAAGAAAAAAACGAAACGACCTAATAGCTTAAAGTGCAAAGGGTTAAAACAGCTCACCAACAATAATATCATTCCAAGTATGAAATAAAGATCGTTTTAATAAACATGCAGCTTCAATGTTCAAACAATAGAGACAGAGCACCCCGTGCCGATGCGAAAATGGACCGGAACGGAAGTATTAACTGCAATCGATGCAATCTTAGTAGGAACATATAAAATCCTGATTTTACAATATCGGATTCAAGCAGATCCCTCGAGTTTCGCGAGCTGGTCAACTTTC
>NW_027583490.1:0-2474 GCF_028453695.1 Augochlora pura
TTACGAAGAATAAAACGCGTATTCGAGGCAGAAGGGCACCGAATATGCGACAAATGCTGGCTGCGCCTCTCACCGAATGAACGACAGCGGTTTCCCGAGGGATGTTGGCACTCCATTTGCTCATCCACATTGCCGGAAGAAGAACATGATTGCGAAGGCTGTGGCACCCGTATTTTTATAAGTGCATCAGCCGCTGAATGTTCCGAATGCATCGAAGAATACTTCGAAATGTCGGAACAAACAAAAATCGAATTGCTGCAAGGGAAAGACGTCCCGGTGTTAACCCGTTGGTGATTTAAAAAAAAAAAAAAAAAAAAATAATATATATATATAAAATATCTTAATTAATTATTACAAATAAAATTTTACTTATAAGAAGGACGTCTGGTTACATGGTCACATAGCTGTTTCTCTTAAAAACTTAGAGAAAGAAGCACGAAAGCTTAGAAACAATGAGGAACTCATCCATCTAATATACACAGGCGCCCATACTGGCGGCAACCTGATACTTCTGACATTCTTTATGACAATAGTCCTCTGGTTCCTAAAATCCGACCCCTGGACTGCAGGCCTAGAACAAGGACAACCTGAGGCGCCGGGAACAATGCTTGAAGAAGTCAAGTGCTCCACGGAACCTCAGCCCACGATCCAAACCACAATCATTCCTGGCGCCACATCGGGCGTTATATAAGTGGTGCAAGATAGTGGAGGGGACCCATTTTCACATAAAATAGACTGTTTTTAGAGAAAGCTCCTCAATTAAAATCCAGCAATGCAGAAGGACGCAACCACGCAGACCGAGTTAGCAGAGGGCCACAGGAGTTTCTCCATGCAGACCGAGAACACCGGTACCTGGATTATGGAACAGAGGTTCGGCTACGTCCTATCCACAAGCACCAGCTTCATGCCCGGCGGCGGCCGTGCCCGACCAGGCCGTGCCATTCAAACAATCAAATGGAAAGGACAACCCAAGGAAACGCAGACGGGGTGTCAGCCCGTGGCCACAACCCAGAGAAAGCGACCGGCTGCCACCGAGGACTTCGTCCACCTACTGACGGATAGCACGATCAAAAACTGGATGCCGGGTGAGGGCTTCAACAAACGAGACCGTATCCGACGCAGAATAGAAGAACTATTTTAAACTTAAGATATCACACTACACAAACACACACCCGCATAGAACTCAAAATTCGAATTTTTCTTCTTTTATTTGGAAGCACCGGCTACGCGATGTTCCATCCGAGGGGGGAGGTGTTACGTACGAACCCGGTCGTACCGTGTATTTTTCAAATGTTCCATCGCCAGAAAAATTCTAGACTCCCCTACAACCATTCGAGACGTATCCACCGCGTTTAGATAAACAGACGGCGCCGCATAAACAGAAAACGCCGAGCGTCGCAGTCTCCCAATAAACAGAAAACCTCACAATAAACCATAGACGCATCCCTACCCCGAGATTTACTCCAAATTCGGGGTATAAAAGGGCCCCGTTTTCATCCATCATTGGGCAGTGTACCAGATACGACATTAGAGTAAAGATCGCGCTTCGCTTCTGAACCACAGTCTATCTAACCTTAAAAAGCTTAAAAGTGAGTCTTTGAGCAAACGGGCCGTACGAACCCCCGCATTTCTCAGTGCGTCAAAACCGAGAGCACGGGACTTAGGTACCGCGAGTACACATTTACATTTGTAACAGCTTTCTTTGTAATATACTTTGTCATTTTTATTTAACCTAGAGTTAAATTCATTTTCAAATCCAAATTCCTTTTCGTCCAGTAGCTAGTATTAAATCCACCACAGTGTACCTTTGCCGCTCGAAGTACACTAATTTAAGAAGTTACGAGGCTAAAATATTCTTTACTTCCTAACCTTTATTCCGGCTCGTAGCACCCGTCGGTGAAATAAACGGCGGCTCATCTACGAGCTAATCCTTATCGTAATTCGTAGCACCCGTCGGTGAAATAAACGGCGGCCCATCTACGAGTAGTTCCTAATCATCCGGCTCGTAGCACCCGTCGGTGAAATAAACGGCGGCTCATCTACGAGCTAATCCCTATTGTAATTCGTAGCACCCGTCGGTGAAATAAACTGCGGCCCATCTACGGGTTACTCTCAACCTCCTACTCGTAGCACCCGTCGGTGAAATAAACGGCGGCTCATCTACGAGTAGATCCTGACCATCCGGCTCGTAGCACCCGTCGGTGAAATAAACGGCGGCCCATCTACGGGTTACTCCCTACCTCCTACTCGTAGCACCCGTCGGTGAAATAAACGGCGGGTCATCTACGAGTAGTTCCTAACCTCTGAGTCGTAGCACCCGTCGGTGAAATAAACGGCGGCTCATCTACGATTCAATAATTACACAAATCCTAATAACAAACGAATCCTCGGTCACGCACTACTGCCTTTAGCCCTCGGCTCGTAACAGGTATTATACAAGTTTATCTTTAGCTACCGAATTGCTAAAACTGAAA
>NW_027583491.1:0-2474 GCF_028453695.1 Augochlora pura
TGACTATAGTAAATGTTTAACACATGACTGTGAAATTAGGTGAATGATTCGGTTAATTCGTGATACAATTGCGAAAAATTATTTCTACGTCTGAAACTGTTTTACATGTTTCGAAAACACAGTCTCGAATAAAATGCGACTGAAATTTGCAAAAGCTTGCTACAGTGTAATCTCGAGTGTCTGACCTGCATTCGGACGAACGCTTTCAACGACCACAATTTTTCGAATTTCAGGAAGTCCTTTCAGGCTTTTATTTTCAAAGGCGTACGCGCGCATTCAATCAGGGAAACAATTTTGAATGAAGCAATCCACGGCGTTGATAACAATTCTTAGAAAATTATTTACTTCGAAAGAAGGAAAACACTTCTTTATAATCTTTTATATTTATATATGCTTTACAAAATGAAATTTTAAGAATCAACATCAAAATACAATTTACTACGAAATTTATTGTTGCTTTAATAAAATGGAAAGATACGTCTTTCTTTCATATTTTATATTGAAAAATGATTTCACTGAACAAAATCTGTGTATGTCTTAATTTATCATTTAACCTCTTACCCTTTGTTTTTCAAGAATTCCTTGCTTTGATAATTTTTTTTTTTTAAATACTTGAAATTTTTGGAAAGAATCAATAATGTTTGTGTTTAGAAGGTTCTATTTGTAACGCCAATCGCGAGTTTGACACAATATTATTTAACAATGGGTAAATGAATGGTACATGTACTGATAATTTTTGTGACGGTATGTTTTCAGTCTTATTAGCCTTTCAAGTTCGTGAATGATCAAGTTCGTCAATTTAAAATGCTATCAGTACAATTACCAAACGACGTAAAATTTAAATAAAAATATAAATAATAAGCACGGTTATATATATTAAATATAATTACGAATAATTAGAAATTACAAATATAATCTCCACGAAAACTGTTTGACCCCTATGCAGTGAGGTCGCGGTGCCGGATCAGGGGCCAACAATTTATGGCAGCTAGAAACATACACGCGAACGAAAATCTGGTGTCCATATTGGACCATCTATATTTATAAGATCTATATCTTGGGACGCATCGAGATCCGCTAACACGGAGCGTGCTCTTTGACCCACGAAATTATAATACATCTGCTCAAAAGTTATGCGTCCCTCTTCCAACGAGCATCCGAAAATCTAACTGCGCTCATCCGGCACGCCGATGCCTTTAATTTCGAAATTTGCATAATTGCTAGGGAGGTCTGTTTACTTTCACCAACGACGGAATAAAAATGAGGCACGCGTACCCCCATATTCTGTTTGCTTGAGAATTTAATAATCCGAGAAATTCCATTACAAACCGTTCAGATAAAATGTTGTTACCTTCCTGTGCTCGCCTAAATTAGGTGAGCTAATTTACTATTTTCCGTCTAGGAACAGAATAATTCAGCGCGAGTCGTTTAACTCTTTCGCCTTAATTTTTTCTTGTTAACTACACGTTGTAGAAAGAAAAAATACTTCGAACAAAGGTTGTTCAATATAAGGGGAAGCAAACCGGTCAACAATTAATTTAGTACAACAATACTAACCAAAATTCAATTTAATGCATTCATTCAAAAGCAATCGTTCAAATGCACTATAAAATGCTAGAGATTATGATAAATGTGCCACCTGTTGTTCAACATTTAGTAATCACCATTCTCTGACAAAGAATCTACAAACTTTTACAATAATAATCCATTTGACGAAGGCGTGAATACAATTGAATATTTTTATTTTTGTTCTGAAACTTTTTTTTATTGGACTTAACGTGCACAATGCGCCGCTTCGAATTGTGACTGGCTCCAGGGTCGGGAAATAAGTTCGCCTCGTCGACATTCACATATTTCGATATTATCAATTCAACACGATGCATATGGTTGTCACTCGCCCGCATCTTCTCATGGGGATGTATAATATCCACTGGTGAATATATACATACATGAATAGAGACGGATACACGTGTATTTGAATACGTTAATATACGACCAGCGGTGGATCGTGGACGTACACGTGCGTACTGGTATCCACCGAAAGGTTCATGCTTTTTTTTATTATAGCGAAATTATTAACAAAAATCAGTGGCAGAACCAGCTAAAATTAAGCCTAATTACGAACGAATCTGAAGCTAATGTTCATGGTTAAATTATTGGAAGTGTTCGTAAACAAAAAGCAAACTGTAGATATGTTGCTTTATTTTTTATATATTTTACATAGAAGACAAGTGTTCGATTAATAAAGTGTCCGCATTCAATAAAATTTATTATGAGAATTTTCTGTTGCATTTGTTCTGTATAAAAAACAAAGAAAAGAAAAAAAGAACAGAAATTATACAAACATTTGCAATCTAGTATTCCATATATTCGCACAGATTTCAATATTATTTAAAACTTGATCGCATATACTAGATTGATATTAAACTTCTCACAAACAATTATTCTTGTATATTGATTAATTAAAAACACGG
>NW_027583492.1:0-2472 GCF_028453695.1 Augochlora pura
CGCCACTCGAGTGCAAAGGGTTAATATCATAGACCGACGGCGTTTCCGCGTCACACGTACAAGTCCGAATATTTTAATAATTTTTCTAAATTAACATCGGACTTCGCCCCGCGTTCAACAAGTTCCCAGTGTTGTTCCGTAGATAATGCGTGTACTTAATTGATAAAAAGTCGCGTAGGAGCCGTAACTCCGACGTGAAACGTCCAGGTTAAGAAGTTAAATTGCAAGAACTTCTTTTATTCTTGCGGGTCTCATTTCCGTTTGAAAAATAATTGCAGTTTCAGCGAATAGAGGCATAATGCGACGCCGCATGGGATTTTTCCCATTATACCTTTGCGGGGAATACTGCGCCGGCTATTTTTCTTATGAATTTCTGGCGTTCGCCGGCCGTTAATTACGCGAACCGGCGCATTAATCCGCATTAAAGTCGAGTCCACCGATTAACATAACAGGCGCTGCCAATAAACGATTATTCATGAACTTCGACGTCGTAAAACTGCGACTAGCCGGCGAAACTCTGCCGATCATCGGCACGATCGGTTTCCGTGCAACTTGACGCGTACCATCCGGCTCGCGAAAAAATTCCGTTTATCTCTCGTCACTGATACGCCACGCTAGATTAACCACGCTAATGACTTACGTTACTAATGAGTTTATCCCGCGGCTGGATCACCACTCGTTCAGTTTACCGCCGATATCGTAAAAACGGCGTTTAGAATTTTCAGCGTCGCTCCGTCTCCGTTCCAGCGACTTCCGATTACCTCGGATAACCGCGCCGACGCTCGGAATCGAATTCTGCTCGTCGGTAAGTCAACTCGAAAGTCGAATCGAAACTCGAATCGAAAGTTTCAATTGTCGAAGTCCGCCGAAAGTGTTGTCCCAATCGCGGCGGCTCTCCGAAGTATCCGCGCTGAAGCGTTGATAAAACTATTGTAATTCCGCGAGAGATTGTCATAAGACAACGATTGTGTGCTCATTTTGAAGCTCGGAGTCTCTACTTTGACACCAAATTATTCGATATTTTTAATTAATATTTTTCCGTACCATACGATGTAGAAAAGTCTAGACACCCCTTTCGAGTCGAAAACGATGCGACTTATCCAAGACCTTGTAACGCGTATAAAAAGGTCAGAAAATTTTTCTCGAGATTAGATCGACCACGGATTCGAAGATCGAAGCTTCCTCTCTGCCACGGCTCCTTAAATATTGACCCACGGTCTTTTCCCGCCGTTGTATGCAGCAGAGACGACCCAGTGTCGAACCTTCGCGTGCTTCGACCGCGAAAAAGGTTCGCACTCGGAGTTGAATAAAGCTGTCGCAAGAAATCGTTTTGAAGGGGAAGGTTCAAGCTGTAAGTCTACGATCTGCTCGATCCATAGAAAAATCGTCGAATCTTTACAAAGTAGAACGTATATTTTCTCCTTGCATTCGGCCAGGTTATTTGAGAAGAAAAATTGGCCTGGAATGGCCATTTCGCGGCGCCATTCAACCCTTTCTCCGACACGCGAAACAGGCGAGTAGCCGGCGGTAAATCGAACGGAAGGTCATTAGAATCGAGGAATTAAGCCCGGGCTTTCGGAATTATTAGGCGAGCGCGTATCAAAGGGCGAAAGTTTCAAAGGGCCCCGAAAAATATGGGAGAACGATAACAAGGAACGCTCGGGATTCCGAATCGAAGAGAACGGCGGAACAACGGCGGTCGAACTCCTCTCGGCGTTGTTTTCGGCCCCAACCCGGGAACGAAACTCTCCGGCAACGATACAACCGGCCGCGGGAAAAGTTGCCCGGCCCTCGAGAAATAGTTCGAACGACTTGAACCGGGAAAAATTAGTTTATCGGGCTCCGTTGCCGTTAATTAGCGCGCGGGGCGCGTAAACGCGGGACGAGGGGACCGGGCAGGGTGGATCGTTCTCGGACGAATAAAACAAACGGGGTCCCGGCTGTCTAGGAAACGGGAAATCGTTAGTCTTCGTTCCGTTCAACGATTCGCGCCCGTTCGATCTCTATCCGCTGGCAAAAAAGGCCCGCGCAATTTCCGCTCCCGCGCCGATTAACTTTTCGCCGGCGATCGACGATCGGGCCTTGATCAAATACACCCGAACACGTTTTCTTCGTCGCTGGATTCCGCGTGCCGGGATCAAGATCCTCGCGTGCCGAACGCCTATCGACGATCCGCCGCGAATTGCGCGCAAAGTATCGATGTTCGACTTAACCCTCTTAGTACCAACCAAAAGAGTCTGTGTCTGAGCGAAATGTTTGAAACTCGTTTGACGAGGTTTGATAAAGTTTCGGAAAGAAGTTGCAAGAATCTTGAAAAACCTGATCTTGAAATAACAAATTCAAAGAGGGAGGGGAAATAAGAAATGAAATTGTTGTTTAATAAAAAATATTAAGAAAATTATCTTTCCAACGATAGCCAACAACGATATATGAGCCGTTCAGTGCACACATCGACTAACTCCATAAAACAAA
>NW_027583493.1:0-2472 GCF_028453695.1 Augochlora pura
TTTTTATTTCTCTATATCTCTATCCCTCTATCTCTTCTAACTCTCTCTTTATCTCTCTAGCTCTCTGTCTCCAGCTCTCTAAATTTTCATTTCTCTATATCTCTATCCCTCTAGCTCTTCTAACTCTCTCTTTATTTCTCTAACTCTCTCTCTATCACTCTCTGTCTCTCCAGTTATCTCTCTCTGCCACCCTATCTACCTCTGTCTCTGTCTTTCACTTTCTACCTCCCTAGTCATCTCTCTGTCTCCCTAATTATCTCTCTATTTCTCTCGCTCTCTCTCTCTGTCTCTCTGTCTCTTCTCTGGCTTTGCCGGGTTCGCAGCGATTTTGGGCGTTTCTTTGCCGGCGGTTTGATGTCGTCGGCCAAGGGCCTTGCTCGCGTCCTCGGCGCGTATTCATCGACGCCTGGCGTGGAAACAGGGCTGAAAGGGACATTTTTGGTCGGCGCAAATATCACAGGCTTACCGCCCGTGCTAATTAATTCGTGAAGCTTGCTTTGTAAGTGGTTCTTTCGGGATAACGTGAATAGGGGGACAGTCTTGGGAAGGTGTTGGATCCGAGTGTCGGATTATACGAGCTGTAAATTATGGCTTCAAAAGCGCTTTTTAATGGAATCGGGTTAGCTGTGGATGGAGGATACTGTTTGCGGAATTTTTGGGGGGCTTTTGATTTGGTGATGCGAGACGAGGAATTATAGTGGATATTGTAATACTTGTATTCATAGTAATAGAGTGGTACAGAGTAAATTAATTGTTACAGGTGTCAATAATTTCTTGCGACAATCTAAAATCAAATTGATAGATGAATTAGGTCCAGAAGAATGGAAATTTAATTTCCAGAAAGGCGAAACAACCGTGAAAGAAAATTTGTAAAATATTTCATAAGCTGACAATTATAAAATTCAATGAAGAATAAATAATAGCTCAGAGTAATTCCCTCTAGTACAGACGAGGTTATGTCAAGCAAATCAACCCCCAAAGAAAATCTACAAAATATTCCACCAGCGATCCATTAGAAAATTCAACGACCAAAACCTGCATAAAGAACGAAACTATACCTCGTCAAAAATATTCCCAAAAACAAGCTGTCCTCGACTACAGTCAACAACTTTGTACAGTCATCCGTCGCTCAAAGGGCGAAACTAGTTATTCCGAGCCAAATCAGCCCGAGATCGTCGGATCGTGGCTTCGAAATTCGCATGAAACGTGCCCCGATATTGCGCCATCCATCCAGGTTCCGTTTCGCTAAAGCGAACTTCGACCGGAAGATGGAAAATGGAACGCATGACCGACCGGTTGAAAATTCGCGAGAGAGCACCGAAGGGCCCCGTAGACGGTCGTAGAAAGGGTTCGCCGGGGTCGCGCGAATCGTTGATCCGATGTTTGCCCCGTCTGCCAGATTAAAGGGCGGATCGCCGGGGCTCCGCGGGGGTTTCGCTTGCTCTCTTTTCGAAAAGGGGGACCCCGGTCGGTCCGAGAGAGCGGAAGTCTTTCGAGATTGCTAATCGTGTTTAAGAATAAACTTTGCCGGGCGTCGCCCCGTCCGAGGCGGGCGCGACATCCGAGCGAGCCGGGAATACATTAGCATGATTACTTTCGCGCGCACAATGCAGCCAGCTGCGACGTGTACACGGGGACTCTCGTCTCTCCCGCCTTTCCGTGAAGCGGGAGGGCGAAGGGTGGAGGGCGATATATTGCCCCGCTTCCTAAGATCGTTTGTTTTCGGCGGGGTGGAGGGGAGGGGAGGGGAGGAAGGGCTGAATTATTCAGCCTCGGCTTGACGTACGAAATCTTAACAACCGAATTCGCCTCGCGGCTGCGCGCCGCTACTTGTTTCCGCGTTCTAATAAACCCGCTCGCCACCGTGATTTATGCGTTATTTTGCCGCGTCGCGCGTACAACCGCGTCCCTTTATCCCGCGGACCCGCCAGCCAACCACGAGCAGCCGCGGACTCGTCGATTCCCACCCGACCGGAAATACTCTTTATTGTTCCCTTCCTTCATGCATATTGATGAGACAGCCGGCCCTCTCCTTCCTCCCCCCCGCCGACGTGTTTCCCCGTAATGATAGAACGGCCGCGGTACGCTGCACGCACCTGACACTCGCAACAAGAACTCCATTTATACGGGACACCGGTCCTGTACGGATCTCCGGGACCGTTTTCAGGTGGAATCGATTAGCTGTTGAAAGGATTTTTATATCGTCGCGTTGAACCTTTCGATTTTTAATTACTTTCCCTTTTGATCCACGAAATTGTGTATTTTATTTTTTGGTCGTAGAATGATACGCAATTAATTTGTTGTAAATATTGAGTTTTTCGTTTTTCTGAGAGAGTATATTAAATTATTTAAAATACTGAGTTCTGTTACGTTAAAACAATATTATTAGATTTTAAGCTTCTTTTAACAGTATTTAATAAACAAATTTAACACGTTGACGCCGGCGCGGATATTCGCGGTCCGTTCCGTGCG
>NW_027583494.1:0-2472 GCF_028453695.1 Augochlora pura
ATGTTATTCGTTTATTCTTATTTTATTTATGTTATTCGTTTATTCTTTTTCTATTTACGTCATTCGTTTATTCTTATTTTATTTATGTTATTCGATCCTTCTCATTTTATTCTCGACTCGTCAGTCGATCGTTTACATGAAAAAAAACTGGCGAACGCTTTCGTCGTCGCATCAATCGTCGATAACCCTTCCTGCGGAACTATCCGCGTTCCATATCCAGCCCGAGGACAGTTCAGGACAGAGCCTAGGCGCGTCCCGATGCTATTCGCCAGTGCCGAGAGAGACCGCGCGTCCCGTGAAATATAAATCCGTGGAAGCGGCGCAATCGCGTATCGACGCGCGGGGCACGTAAGTAAACTGTCAGCCGCCGCAGAGTATAATAAATCTGGGCGATGTGTCGGTAACCTGAATATTCACGATAATACGGCCGTAGATACATCGTAGACGTAGAAGGAATAAAGTAGATGTATTTCGGCCGTATCGAGGGTTATGCTCGTGCATCATCCGCAATACAACTCCTTTTCCGCTGCGTCGATTGGTACACACTTATTTATCCTTAATACTGTTCTTAACCCTTTACACTCGAGCTCTAACTCGGTGACTCTGAGGCGCCATGAAAATTGTTCTATCGCGTCCCAAGGAAATTTTTATAAGAATATATCCATTTAAGAAATTAACCCTTTGCACCCCAGACCATTTTACATAACTTAGTACAATTTACGCTTAAATATTATTAATAAGAATTTTATTCCAATTTTAAAGAACAGAATAACATCCATTTATTTGTTATTAATTGTTTAATTGTTTAATTGTTCAATTGTTCAATTGTTCAATTGTTCAATTGTTTAATTGTTATTAATAGTAATTTCCATGACGTGTCGGACTCGTCGAAGTACGGCAAAGGGTTAAAGATAGACCGTGCTCCTGTCTTAAAGCGTTGACAGTATAAAATACGATTATAAATTATTATTATTATTCTTTAATAACGGGCTAGTAAGACCCTTTTGTGTTACATAGAGGTTGTATGTATACATAGTCCGGAATACATTTGAATAATATAAATTATAAATCATAATACAAGAGTGTGTCATGAATTAATTACAGACTGTGTGTTTTAATGGCTAGAGTTGCTGCCTTTGTAAATTGGCTCAATGCTAAATTGGTTTTAAAGTAATCTACGCGAAATAATTCTTTTGACCGTATTGCTTTAGCAGGAACCTTTAGTTTCATTAGTTTTAGAATGGATGGACAATCGATTATTTGGTTAATAATTTTAAAAATGAAAAGAATGTCTGCCAAAGTTCTTCGTTGTTTGAGTGTACTCATGTTCATGGTATTAAATTTATTATAGGTTCGTAATGGAGTGAATAATAAGGTATGGGTGTTCCAATTTTAAATGAAGCGAATCTCAAGAATTTGTGCTGAATTGTTTCCAACTTATTGATATAACACTGTTGGTGAGGATTCCATATTTGTGAGCCATATTGAAGATGGGGGAGAACTAGCGATGAGTAAAGAATTTTTGGGGTAGTCCGATTTTTGAAGTCTGTAGAGTGTCTAATTAGGAATCCTAGAGATCTGGATGCTGAGTTTGTGAGATGGGAGAAGTGATCGGCGAAGGAAAGAGTTTGGGAGAAGTGAATTCCAAGATCGCGAACTGTATTTCGGTTCATTAAAGGTATATCACCAATGTAATAGGTGAACTCTATTAAATTTCTATTCCTTGTGAACTTTAGGGAGTGACATTTGGAGACATTCAATTTCACCATATTTATATTGCACCATTCCTGAAGTCTGTTAATGTCTTCTAAATTAAAATTGAGTTAATAATAAATTAAGTTACAAAAATTACATTCTTTTAAGTTGTTACCTGAAATTTATTTACAGTCCGCCTAATTTTGATCTAATACTGGATTCTATTGTTAATGTATTTTTTCAGAAAATTTTGATGGATATAACTTCGTCTGTCGGGGATTTCCTAATATAATCGCGTGGCACTCAACGTGTTATAGACAGACGGTACAGACGCTGCGTAGCTCTGGCATCGCCGAAGAGAGAAAGAGAGAGAGAGAGAGAAGAGAGAGGGCTCTCTCGCAGCAAGCCGAATAAACATAGGAATCGCCGAGCTGCAGGCTCGGCCTTAATAAGATTACAAGAGAGGCGGCGTGTGACTAACGAGGCTATCGTCGCTGCGGAACCAGATGCCGTCGCGCCGCCCAGGACGCCACTTTTCTGGTGTGGTCCGGCCCAGCCGGCCATGTGCTTTCACGGTCTGCGATCCTAGCCGGGGCTATTTACGAGACAAAAACCGCGCCGGATCAAAAGCACGTTCGCTGATGTATGGCCGCGATTGCGCGATTTCTTGCGGGACGAACGCTTCCGCTGGGACTAATCGGTACAAGTGCTGTCGCTTTTAGGCTCGCTATGCTCTCGATTAGGCTCGTCATAGTGGCAGACGAAGTGACGAGTGGA
>NW_027583495.1:0-2472 GCF_028453695.1 Augochlora pura
CCTTGTATAGTATATACTATATAATATATAACCTTGTATAGTATATAATATATTGTATATATTGTATAGTATATAATATATAACCTTGGAATAACAAAAATTCACAAAATATGAAAATTGCAATTTTTAGCATTTCGAAGAAATATTTTCCAAAAATGTCCGCTCCATAAACGCGGGAACGCGTCGCGGATAAAATCGTGAGACGAGGTACCGACGTCGTTGAACCCCGGGGGTTGGTCGAGGGTCGGAGATCAAAAAGGAAACGAAGGCGGACGTGGCCGAGGCGAAAACGGCGTTCTAAACAGCGATAAAAGTGAGAAGAAGGGAGGAAAATAGAGAGAGAGACCCGTATCCAAGTTTTTCGGCGAACAATCGACGCGGATCCTCCGTCGTATTTGCTGGCCCGGCGCCAGACCATCATCATCCTCCCCCCCACTCCTCGCCGCGCGAGCTTTTCGCCGAGCGGCCCGCGCTTTTAACGGATTAATCTTACGGCGAAATTTTCTATCCCCGCCGGTAAGAAAGTTCCGGGGTAGTTCTTCAATTATCTCGTTCTCGCCGGAGCCCCCTTACCCCCCCCCCCCCCCCCCCCCCTGTCCCGCGGCCTACTTTCCCCGGGAAATTCGCGTCATCAATTATCTGTCTGTCAGCAGAGAGCCCCGGCTGTAAGTGGATTGCAAATGCAGTTTGCCAAGGCGACCTTGCGCCGAAATGTTGCTGGAACTGCAACCTTGGGCGACGCGTCGCGACGGGCGAGTGCCTCGGCTGCTACGTGCGAACTTGGTCAAGATGCGTGGGCTCGGCTGCCGCCATCTTGTATTCTCGAAATGTCGCCGGAAATTCTGGAATCTCGACGATTCTTGCGAATTTTTTAGGCTGGATTTAGAATTTTTAACGTTTGTCTGAAATACAAAATTGAATTAAAACATAGAATTGACCTTGAATATAATATTAAATTAAAATACAACAGCGATCTCAAATATGAAAAGTTGCTTTAAAAATATTGAAATTGACCCAGAACAGAAAATCGATCTCAAGTGTAAAATTAAAATGGAATATAAAATTAAAATAGAACACAAAATTAAACTAAAATATAAAATTAAAATAGAACATAAAATTAAACTAAAATATAAAATTAAGATGGAATATTAAACTAAAATGGAATATAAAACCAAGCTAAAATAAGAAGTCAGATTAAAATAAAAAAATTCGATTATGCAATAGGAATGGTAAATGAAAGGGTAAAATTTAAAAAACGAGATACACTCGTCTTTGATATATGCTCGTCTTTCCACCATTTCGCTGGACGTTCGGCCATCGTTGCCGAGGGCAGTTGCTTCCGTGCCGGCTGAAATACGCGCGCGGCCCCCGGTACAATGGGGCCATTATTTTTGCAACCTAAATATATAATACTTGCCGGGCGAAGCCGGCATTTGCATTTTATCCTGAAATAATAGGGCAGTTACTCGGTGAACGCGGGAGAACGCGGATTTCGCGTATTAAAGCGACGCTCCTAATAGAACTCTCTCGCGGTACCCGTTCGCGATATTCCTTCCGCGAAAGTTTGTCAACTTGTACGTAATCGTATCGCGAGATTGCAACAACGATCGAAAATTAACCTAATTTACAATCGATAATAAAAAAAATTGAAACATAGCTGGTTTTTGACCGAAGAATTGACAATCTTTGAACAGCTGTAACTTTGTTAATAATTATTAGAAAATTGTGAGCATTTTTTTAAATTAAAGCTAGAAACCTCTAGTTTACGATAGTGTATTTAATATTTAATATCGTCGCAGTCTGAAGACTGTAGCAACAGAAATATGGCGGCATGATACCGAAAAAGAATTTAACAACCCCTATGAGTACAGTTGTAACAGAAAGTACTGTAACTTTGCGAAAAAAAATCGTAGCGACTCGAACCACCCCTTAAATTAAAGGGGAAACTGCGTACTTTACGATGGTTTATACGGCATTATCTAAAAAAATTTTTGCCAGACCGTAGAGTACGTTAAAGTTAGCTCTTTTTCGGTATCGCAAAGATGCCTCCAAATTTCAGTTTGCTACAGTAAAAATATATCTCAGATAAATATTAAATATGAAAATACAGCGTCGTAAAGCTAAGATTTCAAGCTATCATTTAAAAAAAAAGTCGCTAATTTGTTTAAAATAGTTTTCGAAATATATTAAATTTACTCGCGTTTTTTATTTCCACCCTCTCTGTTTTTAATTTTTATACGAAAACCCGCGATTGTTAATCCCAAAAACAATATAACAACTGTTCTTCATTAACGGTAAATATTTGCGCATTTTGCGTCGAACAAACACGGCGGATTCCGCCGTGTTCGCGAGACAATAACGCCGCGATTTTATTTGTCCATGGATCGCGGATGCAACAATACGAGCCGGCGTAATCGCATTAAGACTTATTTACGGATTACAAAGTGTGCCGATTGAACGTCCTGTGTGTTC
>NW_027583496.1:0-760 GCF_028453695.1 Augochlora pura
AGGTTATAGACTACGTGTAATTCTTGTCAAAACTGTCAGCCTGTACCACCCCCCCCCCCCGCATTTCTCAGTGCGTGAAAAGCGAGAATACCGGACTTAGGTACCGCGTTACACTTAAACACTTAAACATTTGTAATAGACTCAGTTCTCTGTAGAATATACTTTAGTATTTTTATATTGAAACTTAGAATCAAGTTTATTCATCATCCACATCCTTTTCTTCCGGTAGCTAGTATCATATCCACCACGGTGTACCTCTGCCGTTCGAGGTACACCAATGAAAGAGTTACGAGACTAAATTTTCCCGGCGAAAAAGGCGAGCCGCGAGAATCGAATAACCGTGCCTTCGGATTCAGTTCGTGACGACTTTCGATTCCTACTCGGCGACATTAACTCAATCATTACTTTCTCCCGTCACTGGTTGCGCAGGCATTGCATGCCTCTTGCTGCAGTGGCGACAGGAATCGTTGTGGTGACCTGCCGAGCTGGTAGGCACTGTGGCGTGAACTGTCAAACCCTCTCGTGATGGAGAGCCTGTACGAAGTCGAGCGTAAGCTGGTAGCCCCGCCTCCCCGTGGCCCCCGCTGGAAACGACACGCCCCCAGGAAGTTCGCCCGGTCTCCGGTCTCCGGACACTTGGCGCCGGACTGGTGGCGGTTCGGCTAAGTGGGCTACCTCTGCAAGGACGGCTTTCCTTCCCAGTGATCCTTAGATGGTGAAGGAAGGGTTTTTCCTGGCTTGTTCGCCGCAGTTTCCGGAT
>NW_027583496.1:860-2472 GCF_028453695.1 Augochlora pura
AAGGTGTGAGGATGAGGTAAGGAAAATTAATTAATGAGTAATGCCGAATTTGAGTCGAGAATATTAGAGTAATTTATTGGCTCATTGGGGAAAAAGCCTTGCGGCATAAAAAACCCCATAAAATGGAAACAGACAATAATGACCGGGTTACAAATCTTTACATTTACTCGACGAAGGTGTGTGCGTTTTACCTTTTCTGGTGTGTGTATCGTGTATGTAATGGGTGACAGACACTCCTGGGTCTGTCCGATGGCGGAACTCGGTTCCGATGTTCGACCTGGATTCACTCCGAGGGAACGCTCTTATTGTATGTAGTGGGTGACAGACACTCCTGGGTCTGTCCGATGGCGGAACTCGGTTCCGATGTTCGACCTGGATTAACTCCGAGGGAACGCTCTTATTGTGTGTAGTGTATTATAGAATTTACGTTACTACTCGTTCACTCAACCGCGTCCGTCCCGAACCGTCTCGATTATAACCGACCTTCACTTAACCGTGTCCGTCCCGGACCGTCTCGACTGCAACTAGCAACTAACTTTTCCCACGAAAGGGACCGAGAATTTATACCTGCTTCTTTCGCTTTTTCGTCCGAGGGATCCGGAAAAATCCGGCGCCGAAAAGTCGCCCGAATGTTTAGACTAATGGCCCGCACGTGCTCATCTAGGAACCGACTCGCGCTAGCCGTGAACAAAGGGGTCCCGTGGCGGCCGCATCCGGGGTCTAAGGGTCTTCCCTGACCGTCTTGAAACTCTTAACGCGGTATACAAAAAATAATCTTCGTCGCGGACAGATTTACGTTCGCGGTCGAACAGTAGATATTAGTTGAATCATTACTGTATATTGTTAGGACATAGGAAAATAGGAAAAAATAACACAATGGATTGTTAAAAAGAAACAATGTTTTTTATTATACATTTCATTTTTTATACATATTACTGTTACGAGCCGAGGCTAAGGCAGTCGTACGTGACCGAGGATTCGTTAATTTGTGAAATTGGGGGTACATTGTAACGCTAGCATAAAAACGATTACTTAACTTTCTTCTTTCCAATTTTTTGTACATGAAAATTTGTTTAATATATTGGTCAGATTTTCCCAATTAAAATGATACCAAACACGACATATTTTACACGGTATTTATTCATTATACGAATCAAGTATTTTATTTTATTTACGAAAAAAAAAACATTAAAAAAACCGATTCGTAATTATAAAAGAATTATTAAAGTCAAAAAGAAGTATTAAAGACAATGCTACATATGGTGTTGTGTAATTCGAGGGACAGCAAGTGCAGACATCTCTACACGCCATTGGCCACGCGATCGCGACCGCAAGTGAATCAAATCGTCTCGCGTTCGCGACAGGAACTGCTTTTTTTTCTTTTTTTTTTTTATTATCTCCTAAATACTCTACAATTTGTCCAAGTTGGACATTTGGTAGATTGTTTTATTATAGTTGAAATTGTAACACGTAGATGTCTTCTCAATAGAAGGCATCTTTAACAGGATCACAACTTAGTTTGTGAGGAGGAGATCTTGAGGGTGTTTCCTTCGTAGTCTTCTAGGTAGGCTGGCACGATAGAGCTTTTTCGCAGCTTCACTTGGGTGGTTTT
>NW_027583497.1:0-2471 GCF_028453695.1 Augochlora pura
ATATATATATATATATATATATATATATATATATATATATTATGTATATATATTTATTATATATATCATTATAATGTATATATATATTATCACCAGCGATTAATAAGTAATTAGTAGCGACCTCGTTAAATAACGATCTGTGAATAATGATCTGAACAGATGTGCAGCTCAAGTGTTCCTCCTCTCGACAAATCACGTACATTTATTTAGATGCATCTTGTGCAAAAAACGCATAATGTCGTGACCCTATTCCAGTGCTTGGTAATTCTACCGTTAACATTTCTTTAAAATAGTTTGATATTTTAGAGTCACACCGTACTTCGATTATGCTTTCTATTTCGTAACCTAAGGTTTTCGTATAAATTCCCTCCACGACTGAAAAATATTCCTGGTTCTGATTCGATTTCGTAAGGCTACGGATTAAATCGGGCCGGCATTATAATTATTAATGGAATAAGATATTTGCCATGCTCGAAACCGTCGCGAAGCGGTACTTAAATGTTGAACGGGTCATGTAAAGTTAGACCGGAGGTGTAGGTATGATGTAATTCTGAATGAAGGTGTCAAAACGGATAGGCGAGTTTGAGATGCAATCGTGTCAGTCGGTAAGGAGATGGGAAAGCGTTAATTAGACGTATGATGCAATTAGAACGTGAAGAGAATCGCTTTGATTATAAATGAAGTGCTACGAGATAACTGAACGGAGAACCGAAGAAATTGGAACACGTGACAAATAGAAAATTGCAGTAGCAGAACGTCGTCATCCTCGATATTTCAGAAGACGATTTCATCGTGTTATGAATTTATTGGAACAGAAATGAATTCCTTTTGAATTCTTAAATTTTTCGCAGTTTATAACGATGATGAATAAGTGAACGGCGAATCGGCGAAAGCGTTAAAAAAGCATTGATGTATCTTTTATTCATCAAATCAACAATCAAGATGTCTTTGATATCTTGATTCTAATGGAAAGCAGAAGGAACGTTCTGTCGGTGTATTGATTGAGCTATAGAATAAAGAATTTACGAACTTATCACAGAAATGAATCATGAAAACGAGTTTGTTCCTGTCGCAAAATTAATTCAATTTGAAGTACTGCTGGTAAAAGGAATTAGTGACATTAACCACACTTAACCTCAAAAGTGGAAACGTTCTTCCCGTAGATCGTAAATGTTTACGCGAAATCAAAGGATGCGGCACGAGCAATTGGCGCGGAAAATTTATATTTCGTACAATAAAAAGTGATAAAGTGAAAATAAAATGAGTAGTAAAAAGTGAAAGAATATTCCAAAAAACCGAAAGGACGCTGTGAATTTAACGAACCGCGTGCACCCCGCGAGTAAAAATTTCTCAACCCGTTCTCGGCGGGTTCGTTGGACGAGACGCAGCGCATGCAGCTCGCCTGGGGACGAGCGAAGTTGCTCAGACGGTTCGAGATGTTGCGCAACAACACGCTTATGCTTTCCCGAGCGAGCGAGCGAGCGCGCGCGCAAGCGCAAGCGCTGCAGTCTCCCGCATTGACGCTCACTTTCTCGCCTCCGTAACCGACACGGCATTTCGCCGGTTTCAAAGAGTTTTGAAAGACTTTGTACATTTGCTCGTGTTGACTGTGTAGGGATAGGCGAAGGGAGAGACTGGCTGATACAGATGAAAGCATCGACGGACGACTGCGTGGACAGAAAGAGTAGGTTCCGTTAAATAATAAGACTCCGAGAAGAGACTTCTAGCGAAAAACACGAAGGCGCGGAGAGAACGAAAAGACGAGCAAGAAAATTTTCAAGAGCTGGAATTCAATTATTTTCTCCGACAATGGAGCCTGCTGAAATATAAAGAGATTCTTCTTTCGTTGCCTTTGCGGGATTACTGTCGGTTCGAAGCGTCCCTGGATTGGCGCAGGAGGTACACAAGCAACGGAAGGACCTAATGTTCGATCTAATGGTGTGTCCCGAGTCGGTGATTCCAGCGGGGCTTCCCATTATCCCCGTGCAACGGGGCACAGCAACGGCCAAGATTGCCCTATAATCCAAGTGTCGCGCTGTAATCAGTGTTGCTCCGGTCCCTCGATTAGAGCTTATGCTTAGCTTAGCTGGTTCGTTCACGCCTCCTGCACAACCCCGTTGATCGATTAACGTCTGTCATCTAACTGCTCTTCTTCTCCACCTCTCGGCTCGCAGATCGCTCAATGAAGCACAAACAATGGCCGGAAGTGTGTCGGTCATCTGCATCTGCCCGACTCTGCCACTAACAGTCGCAGGTGTTTTCGCGATGCCTTTAAATTGTACTCACAGTTTGAACCCAAGTTCGCGACTCGACTCATAACTTGTCGCAATACTTCAAATATGATTCATACGCCGCGGATGAATTGCATTCGTAGCACAGAGAAAATGTTTTAATTTCCATATTTTGCTTTAATTTCCATAGAACTTGTTCGATCCCTCGTCGTTTCAAAAGAAAGCCTCTTTCCCGATTTC
>NW_027583498.1:0-7649 GCF_028453695.1 Augochlora pura
AAAAAAAGATACAGCTTCATGAAAATGAATATAGAAATTACAGCCTATTTAAGCTGTTTTTCAGCTGCATTGTAACACGCTTGGTTATAGCTGATTGAGGTTGAGCATTAGACTGCGCTCACCTGCGATCTAGCAGTAAAAATGTGTGACCCAGAAAAGTGTATAATATCTGCAAATGCGTGCACTGAAAATGAAAGAAATTTGTACCTGCACGTTAAATTGAGATCTCGATATCTCAGCTATTTCTAGCCCAATTCACATATTTGAGGACTTTTTGTACGCGCATGGTGATCCTTAACAACTAGACAATCGTTAAAATTAAATACAATGCGGTTGAAAAGAATAAATCGCAGTTGAAATTTTCGGCCGTTCTAGTCAGAGATAGTTATTCTTGGCAGCGTCGCGCGCGCTAACTCAACTACTTGGCGCGAGACGCTACCGCGTCTCATGAAATACAGTTTATATTTTATCAATATTTTGTCAATATTATTTTATCAAATTACAGCTAACATCGTTTTATAGGATTAACCCTCACTGGATTTTCTGTAGAATATACGGGGTTGAATATTTATGAGGTCATAGACAAGGGGTATATACATCTTAACAATTTTTTTGCAATGTCATTATAGTTTCAAAAAATATTTTTCTGCAGTCATCTTCGTTTTGAAAAATGACAGTGACTTCGGTTCACTAGAGCAACTTCCCCATAGAAGATACGGGGTTAAAAATTGATAAAGCTATGCACAAAACATAAATTAATCTTAGAAAATTATTACCAAATTCTAGACAGCGTCATTGTAGTCCCAAAAATATTTTTCAGTCAGCACCATCTTTGACAGGTGGCTTTGGATCACTGGAGCAACTTCCCCATAGAAAATACGGAGTTAAAAATTTATAAAGCTATATACAGGGCATAGATTAATCTTAGAAAACTATTATCAAATTCATTGTGGTCTGAAAAATATTTTTCAGTGAGCACTATCGTCGACAATGACTTTGAACCGCCATGGAAACTTCTCTCCACATAACCTCGACAATTTATGGTTCTATAAGCACAGTAACAGCTCCGTCGAGGTGATTTTTCTCAAAATTCTCGTCGGCAGTATCCGGTGGAAAAATTTCTTCGAAAGACGCCAATCAGCGCGTGGGCGCAGAGTGGTGGGGAGAGTCCCTAATGACAGGGTGTTCCGCTTTCGTTTTCGCGGCACAATGCGTTGTCACTCTGGCTATTGTTCCACCTAGACTGATGAAACACGCGTGCACACGTCACAAAGACTAGTTGGCAAGCCCTAGAAGGGAACGCGAAGGTTTTCGAGCGAGCATCTACGCTTTGGTTACGTAGTTTCATAATGTTTGGGATAGAGTATATATTGGTGGGAGGAAAACGAAGGGGTTGGTACCTCTAACAGCGGTCGCTGATTATTAGTTTCGTCCCGTACCAGTTTCTCGTTTGACTTGGCCTTGTTTAACAGGGAACACACAATGCATGCCGGCGTCTGAGCCGTTTTCAATCATCTGCTTCTTATTAATAGCAGATCAGCGCTTGGTTCTGTCCGGAATTGTGCTCGGTTGACTGCTCGCTGCCCAAAGATTCATTATGGGTCAGTGTGGAATCGATGTGAAGTTAAGTCGAATCAGTGTGTGAAATCGATATGAGATTAATTTCGAACAATGCAGAATTAATGTGAATAAATGGAAAATTAGTTTGACTGAATCTAGAATTGGTGTGAAATTAATTTGGATAAACGTTAGATTATTTTGAATGAATGTAGAATTATTGTGGAGCTAATATGAATGAGTGTAGAGTTAATATGAAAATAATTAGAATTAATGTAGAATTAATATGAAATTAATTTGAATAGATCTAGAATTAATGAAATATTAATTTCAATAAATCTAAAATGAATAAGAAATTAATATGAATAAATCTAGAATTAATGAAATATTAATTTCAATAAATCTAGGATTAATAAGAAATTAACTTTAATAAATCTAGAATTAATGAGATATTAATTTAAATGAATCTAGAATTAATAAGATATGAATGTGAATAGATCTAGAATTAATATAAAATGAATTTAAGTCAATGTAGAATAAATATAAAATGGACTTGTGATCATGTAGAAATAGTGAATAATGAATCCAACCAATCTACAGAATCTGCATCACAAGAATAAATACATCGCAGAATTAATTAGAATTAATAAACAACCAGCGAGGATCCAATCTGACTCGCTTTCAATCAAAATAAAACTAATTAACATTCCGACCATCCCGATGGTCGGAAGAAAGTCTTTCAGCGGTGCGAATAAAATTGGAAACGGGTTTATCGAGCGCGGAAGAGAGTTTTGCATGTGGAGCAGCACGAGTTCCGTCCACGTCGACGCCTAAAACCGAAGAGGCAGGGCTGATCATTATTCCAGAGATAAATACGGGTCGGCTAGTGTTGCGTTACTCTATCCGCAGACGTCAACTGAAGCAATTACATATTGCTACACGTATGAATGGACAATGGCCGCGCATAATGAACATATTGCAGAGCCGCATCGGCGGACGGGATGAGTGCATGCCACATTTATGCGGATTCGTGGACAATTTGACTGGAAACCAATTGCTAGCTGCCGGTCGTACACTCTCATAATTACGCGATTCCCGGTGACAAATGTTATATCGCCGCTGTCAAACGAACCCGACGCCGCCCGGCCAGGACCGGCCCGGCCCGATCCGCCTGTCGCTCTTTAATCGCCGTCTGATCGGCGAAATAACGAATACGCGCGCGGACTCTTCTGGGACTAAATTCCGATTCCCATTGACAACGAATTCGCCGACTCTGTGATATTCGACGGCCGATACCCGACCAGACGGATCGATTGGTCGCGCGCGAATTTTCCCGCAGCTTCTTGCCCTAACTATCCCCGATGAAACGGACACTGGCTCGTTAGTGGCCGGACCGGCCACTTGAACCCCATCTAATTAAGGGTGTCATAAATCACGGAACACTCGATTCTCGATGAAACCAGTCTTTTAATTGCCGTAATTCGGAACGAAAGTTGGAATGTCTCAGATGAACGTTCGCATTTTTCTGTCGAAATCTGACGAGATTCGATGGCTGGTATTGTTTAAACAACGCGGAATTCGAGAATTCGATGACTTAGGCTATCCCTTGTTACGGGTGCTATACATTACAGGATACTCGATTTTTAGCGGAAATATTTTTTTGCTCGACGAATTTACAATTAAAGTTACAGCTACCTAACGCAGATATTTTAATGCGAGAAGTTGTTGTGATTCAATGTCCTGTATTGTTTAAGCAAATTGAAATTCTTGGAAATGATGACGTAAACTATCACTAATTAAGAGTGCTCCACATCATGAGATACTCGATTTGCAATGCAAGTGTTTATTTAAGTACTGCTCATGCAATTGAAGTTACAGTCTCTTAGAAAACGTGGATATACAAATTTTTGAAAGTTGTCGAGGTTCGATTGCCTGTATTGTTTAAACAAATTCGAACGGACCGAAAGGATGACTTAAACTCCCTTTAATTTTGCGTGTATTATGTTAAGAAAAATCGTGGACGAGGTTTATTCCAAGAATTAATTCGGAATATTGCATCCGAATAAAGACGAGCGCTGATCTCGAGCTCCATCAACGCAACACTTTCTTTCAATAGATCTCCCGCGATCCGTGCCATCGAGCAACCACTGCAATTCCCCTTATCATCGTCCTTATCGCGCTCCAACCGAGTGTTAACACGACCCCGGACCCCCGACCCCACGGTCCCCTAAAAATCAAGTTCCGTTGTCTGGCCGAGGAATCTCGCGCATAAGCTGCAAAACTGCCCGATAAATCTCGTCGAAAGACTGGAGAAAAAGCTCTCGGGTGGCAAAAATCAGCGTCGCGAGATCTCCTGGCCGAGGGGGAGGTGGTGGCCGAGAGGAAGGAGTTCCGCAGCGGGGAAAGCCGGCATTGTCCCGCAAGGCTAGCGATATCGGCCAGTAGAATCAGAAGATGAAACATTCCGAGAAAAAAGCCTCGCAGGAAGGCCGGCCGAATAAGGCGATCCTCTAACACAGGCCCGAGTGAAAATATCTCAACTAACCGATACAAATATTAGCGTACGTTCTGGCAAATTTGTTATATTGCAAGTATATTTAAATATTTATAACATACGATTTATGATAGATTTAAAAATATAGGACATCGAAATCAGCGGAAACATGTCTGAATAAAGTTGTTGATTCTATCGGATGGCGGCCATTTTGCCGAAACTAAACAATTTTATAGTAAAACACAGACTTAACGAGGAGTAGTTTCAGTCATCGTCACGACGACCCCGCATTTACATCGAGTATATCGTTGATCATCTCCAAGCGATTTTCCAAATATTTCTTCCTGGTCTGTGCTAACAGTGTCCGCGAGAGGGCAAGGGGAGAAAGGGGTTGCAGTCGGGGGGTGGGAGAAGGTTCGGGGCGGTTGAGAGAAGAAACTGAGAGAACCCGGGGTTGCCGCGAGTTGTCAATTCCGCAGATCTCTTTGCCGAAGCTTTCGAAGTTGGTCCGGTTTGGTCGGGCGGCGGCGAGGGGTTGAGGAGCGCGACGGGGGTTGCACCGTGGCTGCAATGGCGATAGCTATCGAGGGGGGTAGGGGTCGGATGGGACCCGATATAGATTGCAGATAGCCGCCCGAGACGAAAGGAAAGGAGGAGTTCCTCTCCGCCAGGCAAGAAAACCACAATAAATCTATCGGCAAGACACTCCTATGGCTACAAGGAATAGAGAGGATTCCGGCTATCTTACATCTATTGTGAGCACCGGCGCCATTGTCCACGTGCTCCTTAATTCCGCAGGAAAGTTATCGCGAGGGAAAGAGTCACGGACAAGAGCGTGGCTGCGAGGAGCGGACCGACGCCAGTTTCGCCTAATCGGATCGCCGGATCCGACGATGGGATCGTCCGTCGCTGTTCCATGGGATCATGATCTCATGGAAATCGTTTGTTGGCATTTTATACTTCCCCAAATGTTGCGAGGCACGCCGGGAGTTACTATTGTGTCATCGGAACGCGGCCCTTGACACTGGCTGCTATACCATTGTCTTTAGAAATTTGATACAATTTCATTGGAGATAAATTGAAAAGACAATTTACATAATTTCACAGAGCTTGTGAAACATAATTTTATCTTCAAGCAATGTCGCGAATAAAATTTTACTGTAGATATATTTCGAATAAATTCTTTGAATAAAATTTTGCTCGTATTCGAACAAGGTCTCGGAAGAATATATTTGTGTAGGCGGAATTTATCTCATAATTTATGATCGTAAGTGTACGATAAGTATATTATAGCTTCAGAATTAATTATAAAATTTGTGTACCGGTCAAGAATGAAGATTATCATAGAAATAAAAATTGAATAATCTACTATACGGTGTTAATAGAATATAAAATAATAATTGATAAGTAATAATTTATTTACTTTCGGACGGAGATGCATTTCGGAATTAGGTTTTTAAGAGCTTCGCAAAATTGTGTGTCGCTCGAGGGAAGGATGTGAACGGTGATTATGTAAATTATTCGGCCAGATCGAGGATCCACGTAAGTCGTCGGATATCCTGCGTATAACCGGCAACAAAGCAGCGTCCCGGCGATATTTATGGCGTGCCATGGAACGCCGGAAACTTGCCCCGACTCTTTATCGTTCGCCGGTCTCGCGCCTGTTTCGTAAAATCAGCCATAAATCCCGGTGACCCTGGCGAACGTTGCGGAACAGTTGAAAACTGCTTAGCAAAGGACTTATCCACGCCCAGGCTGAGTCCCGCTCGAACCCGAAGACTCCGTGGATTAATGGCGCGTCGCGTCGTCCTGACAGTTGCGCGACAACCATGGGGACACCGCCATAGGAGCTTCCCATATACGCGCGCAAAAATTCCCGTCCGACCGCGCCGCCTCGCAAATTGCATTCGCCGAGAATCGTCGATATTCAAATTGCTGTAACTTCGTGAAAAATGGATGCACAACAATAAAGTTGCGCTCATTTTAAAGGTCCAGGCTTCTATCCCCCTCGGAGTTCGTTGATTTTTCGCTAATATTATTATACACCATACGATGAACGGCAGACTGAAGATACGTTTGTCCCTGGAATTACTGGAAATTCAAGCATTCGTAAAAAGTTTAAAAATATCAATTTTTTTTATTAAATTGGTCGTAATTTTATGGATTGAAGTCTCCTCTTTAGAACGAGATACGGAAAATTAATGCACGACTTTCCCCAGCCGTTTTATCAATCAGAAACGTGGAACAAGTTTCGAGGGTGGTGTAACTTCTACCTTTCATGCTGCACGCTTGTTCAGAGCTCGATAAAACTGTGGAAAAAAAATCGCATTTTGAGTTTCGACAGATCGTTGAAAAGATGAAACTTCGCTTTTCGAATCCATAGCGATTTCACCCGGAACAAAAGTTTTCCAACGATTTCACAGATGTTCGAAGCTGTACCCTATCCGAAGTCCGAAATGTATCCCAAAACAGAAAATTGATTCAGCGAACCTTCCACCGTCTAATAATTTTTCATAATCTTAAATATTTTACTAAAATTCTTAATAATCGTTCACGCAGTTCATAGAGTATACGCCGTAGTCACGATAACAAATTCAGAAACCTCTCAGAGTGCTCGAAACTCGATTTACAAAGAGGAAACGATCATCCGTCTCGATTCAGAATTTTCAAATCCCCGTGACCGCTGCGAACTGCACATGCACCGCGCCGATGCGCGCAGTAGAATCTGCACCGGTCCGCGGAAAACCGGATGAAAGGATTTCTAGGTAAACATCGGCCGAAGAAAAGGGCACGGGCGGCACGCGGCAAGAAAATGCATCGCCTCGCCGCGATTCCGAATATGGTAGAGCGGGTCGAGTATCGAGCGTGGGCGTGCGACGCGGTGCATTCTGGGTAGTGTCCCTGCACCAGGAAGGGCAGTATCGAAAAGCAAGTTCCCCAGAGCGGCGCGTCGCGTCGGCCCGGGCTTTGCCACGGCTCGCAGGGAGCTTTTCTATTTATCGAAAAGGAGGGCAGTTTATTTCGGCTATAAATCAATTGTCCATGCATGCGATGCATCAGAATGGCTCGATATGCATTCGGTATGCATAAAACGGTCCGGGCCAACTCTCGCGCGTCCCAAACTCTATTTCCAGTGGCGCGCACACACCTCTTCCACCCCCTTCCCTTCTCTCTCTCTCTCTCTCTCTCTCTCTCTCTCTCTCTCGCTGGCTCTCTTTCGTCCCGGTCTCTCGCCGCCTACCTCTATGTACATATGTATATGTATCGCAGACCGGTGCATCACGGCCGAGTGTGTGGGCGTGCAAACTGCCACACAATGCAGCCGAGCTATTTCGTCTTCCGGGCCGAGGGCTTTTACTTTGCCGGCCACTCCCTCAGCATTCAAATCATCCCGCGAAACCTGCTCGTTCTTTTCTCCCCGGCCTTTTTTTCCCGAACGAAATTTATTATGCAGCTGACCCGTTCGGTGCAGCCGCGCGTGTCGTTCCCGGGAAATTAAAGCGAAAGTAAATTTGAAATTATATGCATCGAGTTAAACGATCGAGGATAGAGTCTGTGTCTTCGGTTTAGAAGAAGCTTCCGTGGACGCGGTTGGTGC
>NW_027583499.1:0-2471 GCF_028453695.1 Augochlora pura
CTCTGGTTCAATGTCGGCCTCGCCCCCACCGATCCGCCAGAACCCCTGAAAATCCCTCTATCGGCTACGAGGAACCGAACGCACGCCTGCAAGAGTCCTCTCTTTCTCTCTCTCTCTCTCTCTCTTTCGTTCTCTCTCTCTCTGTTCGATTTTACTTTCGAAGCGAACAACATTCCACACCCCCTCGCCATTTCCCGGCGCCCCCCGGCCACCCTTTTCGAGAGCCTTCTGTTCCGAATGGCTGACGATTTTCCGTCGAAAAGTTACTTCGAAACTGCGCTCGATAATTCTATCCTCTGACAGCTGCAACAGACTCGATTGCCCGGTAATTGATCCCCTGCATACGGGTTTTCTGTTGTAGCGTACCGGGGGGATCGGCCTCCTTTCGGGACCATGCCGGTGGTCCACTTTGTTTATTCCGGCACGGAGTTGGGATCTCTGTGGATAATGCAATGCTTTCTCTTGTTTTAGGATCCGGAGACTCTAGTTAAATCCGATGATTAGTTAGTGAAATATATTTAAGCGCGTGAGAGAGAAGGGTGAGTTTAAGACGACTAAATTCACAGCGTTGTTATGTTGCTAGAATTTTTTAATTGGTACAGCTGATCTTTGGATAGTCGGTCGCTGGGATATTTAGTTAATAGGATATTCAGTTGTTGAGATCATTTGTCGCTTGAATATTATATTATTATATTCTAGCTGGTTATATTTAAATTCTTGAAATATTCGATCGTCGAGCAAGGCTCACTTTATTTATTTTATTATGTTACTCTCTGCTGATCATCCTGAACCTATCCATGAAAAATTTTATTCTTGAGTTATTATATTGTGAAAATGTTCAGTCGGTATACCTGATCGTTAGGATAATCATTCGCTAGGATATTCGATCGCCAAGACATTCGATCGCTAGGATATTCGATCGCCGAGATATTCGGTCTCTAGTATTCGATCGCTAGAATATTGAGTCAATTAATCCCCTGCGTTCCCACTCAGTCATAGCATAGACAAGAATAATACAATTTAAAATTTGTCTAAACAATATATTAAGAAAATGAGAGAATCAATTAATTTCAAGACGCTTTCGTCACGTTTTCAAGAATTTAATTCAAGCTTCGCACTAAAACAAAGATGATTGTAGACTCGAAATAATTCAGGATATATGGGAAATAATCCAGGTATGGTTAAAAACACCATAAACAAGTGCGCTACAGTGAGAAACTTACCTCGTAAGAAAGCGTGAGCGTAGTCTTCTCTTGCTTCAGCTGTTCGGCCCTGTGCTTGTGCTGCAGCAACCCCCGCGACGACTCCTCCATCCTGCAACAAATCAGGCACGCTTCAAGAAACAGTCCAATTTTAATTCCCGTCGAAAAGATTCTAATTGAAAGAGCCTCTCCACCCTCTCTCCCCGGGATCGCTTTCGACTCGTTCCCGCGAACTATGCAGCTACAATAGAAGGAGGACCGGGCATTACGTTCGTTTCGTTTGTCCGTCCACTCGGCCGTGAGTTATTGCTATTTGAAAATTCAATTAAGCCGACAAAATGAGACGAGCGTGCCGGAACAATGCTCGCCCGGTATCGGCCCGTTTGCATAATGCGAACGACAAATATCTTTCGTCGAACGACGACGGCAGCTTCCGATATGAACGATATATATATGTATATTATTATATTAATTATTGGTATATACTAATGTAATAATTAATAATATATATATACTACTCATTTAATACTAATAACACATTCTATTATAAATCGACTGTACACCTTTAACAATACATAAATAATATAATAGAACAATAATAGTACAAAATTTATAATATCGTACAATTCAAATAAAATTTGATTAAATCAGAGGAACATTTTCCAAGGAAATATATGTAATTTTTACGAATTTAAAAATCATCTGAAACTGTCGCATTTCGTACAGGTTGATTTAATAAAAATTAATATTATTTAACAGTACATGGTCCCTAGAAAGATAACAGAAAATAGCTTGAATCTGGATGAAACGCTAATTTCACGGTATAGAACGCGTCGACGCCGGTAACCTACTTAAGGGTTGAAATTGGCTCGCGAAGTTCCCGACGATTCCGCCGTCCGTCGAAAGGTGTGCCCGCGGAAGCGTGACGCGATCGGATCGGGAAGAGGGGGGGGGTCCCCCCCCCCCCCCCCCCCCTCACCCCTCTCCGGTGGATGCTGAGATACGAAGCCGATTTAAGCTTTTCGAGGGAGACGAGCCGAGGGCTTTCCTCAACGCTTGGCAACACCCTTTCCCCGTTTCCCGTTTCCCGTTCCTCCCCCCCCCCCCCCCCCCCCCACCCTCCCCGCCTGCACCGCCATGCTTCCTTCCAGCTATACGGGAGCGCCAACTTTCGAACTAACTGCCGACTTTCGGGCCGGCCTGCAATTGTTTTCTATCACCAGAGCCATCTGCAGTCACGCGGAAGGGTTTAATGAAGATTAATTGGCA
>NW_027583500.1:0-2470 GCF_028453695.1 Augochlora pura
GAAGTGGCAAGATTTTTTTGTTGTCGCGCCAAGCAGCAGTTAAAAGGTTGATCAATTTTCCAATAACAATCGCCGTTTTCAATCGCGAGAACTCGAGCCGTTCATCTTCCGTCACGTGACGCACAATAAATTCTCTTGGGATTCGGCTAGATAAAAATTGTTGACCTGCCCGTTCAGCTGCTGACAGAGGAAACGGGGCTCCATTAAACATTTTATTGGCAGTTCTTCTTCTTCGTGTTTGTTCGTCGAGCTTGGGCGCTGATACCGTTTCATTTGGATAGTTTTTTTTTTCTTTGTAAATGAACAATTGATGGGAGCACTCGCATCGATCGTGGAATGACAGTTTCGTTAATATTAACGTTGAGAATTATTGACTGCATTGAATAACTCATTTCTGTAATATAAATATTCTCTTGCGTATTATATTATATTTATTTAATTTATATTGTATTCCATATATTAACTTGTGATCTATATAAATGAGAAATTATATTTCTGTATGAATAACTTGTAGACTTCGATGCTATATTTATATATTATATATTATTTTTATATATCATATATTTTATTATCGTACATTATTATATTTATTATTACTCTACACTGTTAAGTGACTCGTAGTTCAAGTACCAACCCAGTTTCATCGTTTCCACCGTTCCGCGTCGTTTTAATTGCAAGACGTGCAGGAAAATCAGTTCGAATCGAGTTAGACGATCAAAGACTGCACAGCACGATGTCGCAATGTTTATACACCCATAAACGTTGCTCCATCTGCAAAGTCGTGTTTATCTCTAGCAAACTACGCTTCCATGGTCGCTCGTCATCTGCACATTATCGCGGCAACTGCCGTACGAACGTTCGTAAAACCTCCGCCGGTTTAATACGTTTCGCCGTAGCGAAACGACGGTCTACAAAACCGGGAGCACTTTCTTCGATCCCATGAATCCTGATCCCCCTTTCCCACCCTCTATTTAATATCTCGACGAAGACAGTGAAAATTACATTTCTTTAGGGGACCAAAAAATGCCGATGTTTTTATGGTATATTGCAGTAAATATTGAGGAGATAATATTGAAAATATAGATTGCAATATGTGGAATATATTGGGTCAAAATTTGACGAATTTTTAGAGCTTCCTCAATTTTGGTATCGGTATGTTCGTCGCCGTATTGGTAGAAGACTAGGTTACAGGCGTTAGTAGACTATAGTTCGTTGAACTGCGTCGCTAGATGGCAGCACAAGTGCGCAAGACGCCAAATGGCGGCACGTATAAGAAACGGCCATTTTCCAATCGTATTCCAACGCTTCGCAACTTTAAAAATGTATAATTTTTGAACCAATTAACTCCGCACATTGCAACTTGAATTTTCAGCATCGTCTCCTCGATACCTACAGGAATATACCACGAAAAGTCGATAAATTTTGGCCCCCCTTAGGAAGAGTTAACCTTAATTCGAACTTCTAGAAAATCACTTTCACCAGAATTTCATCGACTTTTGCCTGTATTCAAGCTACCAAAGATTCGAATATTTTCGTCGCCGTATTTGCGGACAATATTCGATAAAAAAAAAACGTGCCACCTCTGCTCGCCGTTTGGGATTCACCTCCTTGTCCTCCCGTCTTCCGACACGTTCCCCGTCCACCCGTCATTGTCTCCCGTTCTGCAAACATTCAATAACTATCATCTCCGGAGAAGAGCCTCCTGCGAAATGATAAATTCCGGGGAATCTGTGTAACGCCGTGCCGGGGACACGTTTGTCCAGAGGGCGAGCAGCGCCGACAATATTTCATCGTGACAGTCGAACGTGACTTGAGAGCGAGGGCGACGGGAAGAAATAAGCAATGGCGTCGGCGGCGTTAAAGAATCATTGGGGGGGAACAGGAAATTTCGTTCCGGGAGAATAATTCAGAACTGGCTGTTCCGTTACGGAAAATACGGTCGGAAAAATTGGCGAACAATTGTTAAAATAGTGCGCGGTATATTAAATTTAATAAATACTGCATATTAATAATAAATATTTAAAGCGGAAGAAGCGTAGAGTAGAAATGAGTGAATATTAATTCGCCATTAAGTACATAAATTTGTACTATTACAAATGTATAACAATTTAATAAACATTTAATATTAATAATAAATATTTAAGATGCAAGAAGCCTACAATAAAAATAGGTGAACATTAAAGCGCCATTAGGTACATAAATTTATATCACTATAAATATATAACAATATCTCACAGAAAAGTTGCCTTTTAAATAGAGTATCCCGAATCCTTCCAAGATTAGTATAATAACAGCACAGTCTATTCGCGAAAGCAATTGTACGCGGCCGATTCGCTTGAATCGCGGATAAGTGGTTTTGGACCGAGTGAAATTGGTATTCGGGGCAAAGATTCTCGAAAGGAGAATTAATCCGTGAACGAGAATTAATTATTGGCCGGCGGCCATCGAGTTTCCCCGACGACGTATTTAC
>NW_027583501.1:0-2469 GCF_028453695.1 Augochlora pura
CAAAGACGAGCCGCGAGGATCGAATGACCGTGCCTTCGGATTCAGTTTGTGACGACTTTCGATTCCTACTCGGCAACATTCATCGAATCATTACTGTACTTGCAATACAGCAATATTTATCTGACCTTTTATAAGTATCCCAAACGAAAAAAGTTAGTAAGAAAAATGATTATAAAAGTATTTGTTTGTCTTTGTTCACCATAAACGTAAAAAATATTAAGATAAAAAGAATGTAATCATTTAAATTCCATGTACATACAAACACTGCTGTTGTAATAGAAAGGTACACAAGTACAATACACAAAAATCTTGTAATATTTGTAAAAGAATTAACCACAGAGCTTCTCCATGTACAGTAATGGTTCGATATCTGTCGCAACTTTTCGATTCTACTTCTGTCGCAGTGCTATTGCTACGCCACTTTTTTTATCGATTTCTTTTTCATTGATCTTTTTAATTTATCGATTTCTTCGCTACGCCGATGCTGAGGTTCGACGGAGTCGATGAACACGTGTGCTGCGGCACGCTCCGCGGCTCCTTTGACTCTAATTCCCGGAAGACAACTCATAATACTATAACAAAACTTTTTTAATTTTAAGATTTTAAAACTGAATTTCTTTTTAACATATTACTGATAATTTTCTGATTAAAATGAGACTAAACATAACATAATTTCACCGTTTTCTTCAATAAGCGTAACGTGTCACAAAGTTAAGATTTCTAAGAGAATTTCATAATAGCATTTCGAAAAAGCCTACAGGCAGGACGTGCCGTAAACCGGGGTAATCCGAAGGGTCATCCTGGTCGAGTGCGCGACGGTACCGAAACCGTAGGAGGTTGACCTGGACGATTGCCCATAGCAAATTACCAATTTATTAATAATTAGCAATTAAACCATCTTTCTATGAATCTGCAAACCATCTTTTGCGTTATCGGTGCTGAGTTTCGAGGAGCTAGTATCTAAACAGCTTCTCACTGTTCCACCATCCTTACTCCAAGGCCCCTTCAAATTCCAGGATTGATGGAAAAAATACAGTAAATTGTTCCGCCACACTTTCCGTCAAACGCGTAGAGTTCTGAATGTCTCGAAATCGAAGCCATCTCAAAACCTACCGCGTCGAAGTCGGCGCGATGATCTCTGCAGTTCCTGTCGCGAACGCGAGTCCGATTGATTCATTTGCGGTCGCGACCTCGAAGCAATTTTCTATACTTACCGTCTCGAAATCGAGGAAATATTTGCACCTGTCGTCTCGAAATCGAATCAATCTTTACATCTACTATCTCGAAATCGAAATTAATATCTATACTTTTCTCGAAATCAAAGCCATCTCAAAATCTACCGCGTCGAAGTCGTCGCGATCTCTGCAGTTCCTGTCGCGAACGCGAGATGATTTAATTCACTTGCGGTCGCGACCGTGTGGCTGATGGCGTGTAGAAATGTCTACACTTGCTGTCCCTCGAATTACACTAATTTTATGAGATGTCCCCAACTACAAAGGCTAGCCGCGAGGATCGATAACCGTGTCTTCGGATTCAGTTTGTGACGACTTTCGATTCCTACTCGGCGACATTAACTGAATCATTACTGTAGAACTTTATTATCTGAGTTCTATTCCAATAAAACAGTTAATAATGTTTGAACTTTTACTTCTAACCAAACCCATTATCAAAATTATTGTATAGATGTTAGAATGAATTTTTTGAAATTCTAAAGGAATCTTATTACCAATATTGCAAAAACCAGGGACATATAGTTCTTGAGTACAAAGAAAGATAATTCAATAAAGTCAGAATTCTTGTAGCATTGTCAATTAATTTTGATTTAAGTTATGATTTAAGTCTAGGACATTATTTCTGCAATCTATTGCGATATAAACGCGAACTCAGGAAAAGAAATTAATAGTACAATAATTAAAAATGCCTTACTCATTAGATGTTTAGATTCGTGTATAATATTTAATTTTTTCCATACTACATTTGCACCTTTTAATGTAATTTATTTGATTCTTTGATACAAATAATAGTGTTAATATTTTTTCATCCTTGGCCGTCCATTCAATCTGACTTTGTTTATTTTTAATTATGGTTGCATTCATATAATTTAAATTAAAGTTTCCACTATTCGTAGCTCAATTCATTTAATTCTTCAATATGTTGCGCACCTTCCAAGAAGATCATTTTGAGGTTACCTCATGGTATTTTATATGTCTAAGTATATATTTTACTTACAAGCATTCTTTGGGTCCAAAAACTGTTGAAATTATGTAGCGATGATTTAGGAAGAATGATCTATGATACAGCACTCAACTAACATAGTAGTATAATATTGAAAATCAACTTATCGCACACAAGAAACACGTGCTTGTTCATAAGCGCGGGATAAACGAATGAAACAAACTAGCACATGGTCAGTTTTAAACTGGCGGTTTACCATTAATGTATAGGGTGTCAAAGTATTCCTATACATGG
>NW_027583502.1:0-2469 GCF_028453695.1 Augochlora pura
TGCAGCTGTTCGAAAAGGATCCGCGCTTGTCCGAGGCTCATCGTCGCAAAGTAAACTGGCGCATCCCGGTGTCCGTGGTATCGCGGACGATGTATATCGCGCGGACAGTTTTTCTTTTCACGGTTGTGTCCCTTTTCGACGCTTGGTCAAACGTCATCCGTCGCCGCCGCGGCCTCGTGTTCGTTTCCTTTTAGAAGCCGAAATTCGAACGCGACCGGCCGCCGCGCGGTCCCCGGTTAACCCAGAACCTTGACGGTAATAATTAACGTACTCATCATCGTTGCGGCAAGGACGTGCGAACGGATCTCGTGACGCATAGGCTCTTGTGCGCGATGAAAGGGCGCTCCGGGTCGCGCTGACGCGGACATGCATTTAGGACGAGATGCACGGCCGACAATGCCGCCGCGGATCCCTGCGCCCGGGCCGCAATGAGTGGTGCCCTCCCCCCCTGCTTCTAATCCGAGACCCTTTGGCTTCTGTCGGACCGCTGACGAATTGTCCCGGGCGAGTCTACAAGCGCGACGACCATAACTCTTATAACCAAGGTGAGGCCATAGTCGAGCACGAGACCTTTAAATGGATTTCAGTTACGATGATTGTAGACGTAGGAGAACAACTCCTTTTGGTGTTTAAATCACTTTAAAAAGTTGGAATTAATTAATGTATTTTTTTTTAAATTAATGTAGTTTATATATATTCCTGAGGTTAGTAGAAGTAATTCTTTCCTCTACAAAAATCTTCTCCAAGGTGTAGTTAACGAGTTATTAACGAGAAACGGTGACCAATAAGGAGCGAGAACGGCTAGCACGTTGTAAAACTGGACCGCCCCCTGTCAGCCGAGCACGTCTCCCATTGCTCACCGTTTTCCTTTAATAACTCGTGAACGAAGCCAGGGATCGAATTTTTGTAAAGGAAAAATTTGCTTCTATTTCAGCAATCTCTCGGTTTCTAATAGCCAATAAACCCTGCAGGTCTTACAGACGTCCATTTTACGTCCATTTTAGGTCTGATCGTCTCTCGGCGCATTGTGAAGACCTCATGTTACCTGTACTATGTATTAAATTTCGAAATGCTTCGGTCAGCCAAGACGACAGCGGAATAAGTGCAGTTTGAGAGTCTAAGGTTTCGAAATAGCCGAGGTCGGCCAACGGTCGAGGCACACAGGGCGAAAGCTTAACGGGAAGGATAGAGAGCCGGGATAAACGACGCCGGGAGACTTCATCAGCCGCACAAAGGAGCGTCGTTTCATCCGTGGGGGCGGGAGGGAAAAATCGGATGCACTTTAGCCGGTGCGCGCGCGCGCGCTCGCGGCCCGAAGCCCTGCGCGCCGACACGGCATCCTTGAGCCGTTGCCGCGCGGAAATGTGTCAAGTATACGGGAAAGAGTAACGCGGACTCGTGCAAATGCACTTGACATATTCTCGAGCCTCTCTCGGCCGCTCCTCCTCCTGCCCCCCGCGACCCGCCTCCCCGCCCCTCTGTTATCCCGCTGGCCGACGCCGTTTCCAGGCTACTTTTCGGAAGATGTTTCTCCAGGGAAAACAACTCCGGGCGCGCGTTCCGTTTACGGGCACGCTCTCGTAACTGCATCGCCCGGGTAAACTGTTGCGCGCCGTACCAGTCCGATTCTCGACGATCCCCACCTACGGCAAGACAATATGCCGTCCCATCGAGCCGATGTTCGATGTTCGATAACCCCGATGAATTGGAATCGTCGGGGGAAACGGCGGGAAAATTGAAGGGGCGGGCGCGACGGACCGATCAGCAGGGCTGCTGGAGACGGTGGGATCTAAAAGCGATTTTCCCCCCTTGAAATAATAGCGTTTCAACGATGTCGGCAAGTTAATCATACTTGTATTCGATTAATGGAATTTTTAAGAATTATTTTAATAAGAATTTTAGTAATAATCTATTAAATAATCGACGAGATCCATGGTAGAAAATAAGAGAAAGTAATTCTCCTTTTCATCGACTTCCAAATGTTGTAAAATTCTAATAAAAATATAATATAAAAATACATCATTTATTATCTTGAATTACAATTAAAAAGATGGGGATTCTACGCATTTGTGAGAAAAATGCTGTGCCATTTTTAAAATAATACTATAGTAAACTTATTCAATTCTTCGCTATTGAAGTCGACGATGGCAATTTTTATTTCGTATAAAAATTAATAGCGGAATAATTATTACGGTCCGGATCTGGAAGGTCGCGGCCCTTCGCAAGAAAGGCCGGCCCTTGAAACGACGGAATAACACGGTCTGTTTTCTCAGCAGACGGTCCGCAAAAGTCTGGTAAAGAGCGCGAGGCCGGGTCGCGCGGCCAGCACGACCTCAAAAGTGCGCCTAAATTCCCTCTTTCGGAATAGCGCGAGCTTCGCTGACCCTTCTCCGGCCATTTTCTAATTGCTCGCTTCTCTTTTTCGTGCACCGTACACGAGTGTCCGGGAAATTGCTGTTCGGATAATGG
>NW_027583503.1:0-2467 GCF_028453695.1 Augochlora pura
GTCAGAAACAAATTCGAAACGGTACGCGCGAACTATGTACCATGAAGTATGTAAACTCGCCTCGACAACCCGCGCTGCGACGGTCGAGTGCGGAACTTCGCATCCGCCACAATACGTGGCAGTCAGCGCCGCCTGCCGGCTAATCAGGATAGCACGGCATTCGCACAGCTGACTGCGAGGGATTCGAGTTTAGACAGTCGACTGAAAAGGTCGACGAAATCGTCCACGTACGTTCTTCACCTTTTGCGAGAGTTGAGAAGAGAGTAATTCTGAGCGGAGCAAGGATTGCTACCAAGAACCGGAATACTCGTCTCTCGATAACACTCAAACAGGAGACTTATTCGAATTAATTAATATTGTGAGCCAGCTTGTCCGGAGTGAACATCACTACCGTGTTAAGAGCTTGGCAGATTATTTCAAGGAAGCCCTGGTCTCGGAAGCGGAACAAGACGGTGAAAAACCCGCCGGTGCGAGTAAGATTTAACCGTGTGCCGCCGATTATAACCTAATCAGGCCGGAATAACGGAAATCGACCTCGACCGGCTGTCTTACCGCGGTTCAGACCAGGTGGATAAAAAGTATCAAAGGAGTAATTGCTGCATCACGAAAGGGAACCGTCGACGTCGAGAAGGAGCCTTTAGGGATACCTCCGTCGACGCGCACGGCACCTTCTTCAGGGATACCGTCGTCGATGACTTGATTGGAGCACGGCCACGGTGAAGTTCGTGCCTCGCCCTCAAGCGACCAGGCCTGTGAAGTTCCGGATACGCCCGTCCCTAAGCTGCCAAGGTGACGAATAGAAGCACTCTTGGACAGTGGACGTTGCGGAAACCGGCGAGTGTCCGATCCAGCTTCTTCGACCTCCTCGCGATTGGTGACGAATAGAAGCATCACGCGAGGTTGGAGGGAAGAGCGGTGTTACGACCCCGTTAAAGCCCGGATCGGCCTCCACCTGCCTGCGAGCCTCCGGTTACGAACGTCTCGAAGCTGCCAAGGTGACGAATAGAAGCATTCTTGGGCAATGGACGTTGCGGATACCGTCGAGTGCCTGGTCCAGCTTCTTCCACCTCCTCGCGATTGGTGACGAATAGAAGCATCACGCGAGGTTGGAGGGAAGAGCGGCGCTGAGTAGCCGTTAAAGCCAGGATCGGCCTCCACCTCGGACGGCACCAGTGGAACCTTACAACCTCCACCGAACTGCACGTCGAGGTAACAAACAGCGATTTACTATTGCAGCGACACCAATTGCACCTTGATTGGAGCCTGCACAAATCATTTGTCGCACAAGGAAATCAAGGTTAGAATCCGTGCGTCTGCCAGCGGCGTATTCCCTAGAACGGGAATCGTCAACAAATACAGTCCACTAGTCCCCCTGCGCTGCGCAGTGAGGTAAGACGTTCCCCCTCCGATCGCACGAGCATCGTTGCGAGGATCGCGAGGAAACACAGGAACGATCATAAGAAGGTATAAGCTAATTAATTTCTTGTTCACGTTTGTCAATAGGCGCCCAAGGAACTGACCTGTGCCAAAGCAATCGAGGAAGGCAGCCGAAATAGACCAGACCGAGGATATATAAATTCTGTAGCGGTGCTGGCAGGATCCCTGACGATTGTTGAAACAATAAAGGATTGTATTTCCGGATCAGGGATACCAAATAAACGGCAAGCCCTTCTCAGGGCTCGTGAAGGAATTAAATTACTGTACCGATTGATATCTCCTTGCTCTAATCCGTATCCCTCGTATCCGGACCCAAATAAAAGAGCGGCGGTTTTCCGAGGACAGGAAAAAACCGGAAGCTTTTTTAAACAAACATTATTAAAAAGTATTGAAGAAAAACAAAATTGCGCATGGTTGAATAAATATAAAGGTAATGATCATTTATTTTATTTGGAATTACTTTTTATTTTTGTTGTCATTATGATGGCTAAGTACTGCTACACTCGATTTTTATTTTATTTCAAAAGAAAATTATCATATAAATTTTATTTTCAGGCATCTAAAATATTCTTCATCCCGAAGAAAGATTGGATATTCACAGCATCGACTGCACCCGAATATTTTTCATCCCGAAGAAAGATTGGATGTTCACAGCATCGACTGCACCCGAATGTACAAATGCGCTATGTTACCAAAGAGACCATATTCTCGTTATTTAAAAACATTATTAAAAAGTATTGGAGAAAAACAAAATTATTTAATTATAAATTTTTAAACATTATTAAAAAAGTATACATACCATACAAATAATGTTGTTATAGATTCAATAAAATCACCTCCACAATCCTCCTGGCATGCATTAAAATACAATTACGCAATGTAACATTTTTCTGGAGAGGGTAATGCGATGGTTTTTCGTGAATTAGCTGTGCTGGGTTGAACAATAAAGAAAGAGAGATGTTTTATAATAGAACGTTATATATTTTCAATACATGTTAGCTTTACAATGAAATTTCCATAATTATATAAT
>NW_027583504.1:0-2467 GCF_028453695.1 Augochlora pura
GGAATGCGGTATCCTCTCCGGTAACCGGCACGGAGATCTATGCCGTGATTAGACTAAATTTTATCTGCACGAATGGGCGTCGATTCGAGAGTTCAATTGGTAGAACTCGGCTGCAATATTTTTTAATGATAGAGTGATATGATGTGATACGATTAGGATCGGAATTGTCAGATAAAAGTTTGATAGAATTTAATGAAAGTTAGTTGCATTTGTTGCGAATATTGAGGGTTGTTTTAGGGGTTGTTTCTAGTTTTGGTACAGCGATCGACAACATAATCGTGTAGAAGTGGGCGATGGAATTAAATGATAAATTATTACTTACTCTGATTTAAATGTTAATGTCAGGTTATGTCAGATTAATTTTGGAAGCTTAATCAATGTTATAATGTTGATGGTTTCGATTTCAATTTTGTTGAATGAAATGATTTCACTTTGTGAAATATTTGTAATGATTACTATCAGAATAACAGTATTAATAATAATTTTCTTAGATAATAATAATAATAAGATAATAATGTAAAAATAGAAAAATACAAAAACACAAAAATATAAAAATAGTACAACTACAATAGTAATAACATCATACCCACCACTAGCCTAACACCAAAAATTCTTCCTCCCCTTTTCAGTCGCTACTATACTCGACGCAAAAAGGTATAGTATCTCTATCGAAACTGTCACTCGATAGACTCGAAGTTGCCACAGTTCCTGGAGAGAATACTGTATCGTTAACTGCGATCCCGGGTCCTGTTAATTGCGTTAGTCCCACGACATTGGCAATCACTATGATCGAGTGCCGTAGGAGAGAACAAGCCGGTCCGTTTCATCCGATACAAGAATTAGAGGCCGACAGTCCCGACTTCTCGTGGTACTGGGGGGGCGAATCGATCGACGAGTCGATTCAGAAGCGAATTTGGTAGTTACGGTGGGTAGGAGGATGAGGAGAGACATCGGTTCCGCTCTCGCAGAGGATCTTCGAACTTTGATAATAGAGGTCCAAGGGAGTTCCGTATAATCTCCAATTCGCCACGCGGGGGAGCTTTATTAGAACATTTTATGAGCGAGCCAGAGTTTGTATTGCGCCGGTTCCCGTTTATGGTTCCAACGGGGCCTCGTTAATTCATCGCTAATGTTATCCGAGATGGAGACATCGATTCCTTTATGTCGTTTCGCGTATCGTGATTTTCGAGGTGTTAGGTTAAACACCTGTTAGGTTAACCCTTTTTGCGGTTATATCTACCGTCAGCCACCGAAGCTATTTATTTCCTTTACTTTTTTTTTATTTTCATATAAAATCGAAATATATTCTATTTAACATTCGAGAAAGGAATTCGAAAAGGAATCGGAATAAAAGAGAAATAATTTTTTCTCTTTTAAAAACCTAACACCATCATATACGAATCAAGCGGCGCGTCTGACCATGACACGCCGATTCTACTTCGCGTTATACTACGCTCCACGCGAAGTTGGGGATATTAGAGTATACTGTAGAGGCTTGAATTTTTCAGGAAGGAGAGAACTTGTCTTATTTGCTAGCTGTTATTAAATTAATATTAACTGTCTCTTCTCTTCACAATTATTACAATTAAAAATCTTCTAATCGCAATTACGAAGACAACGAAATGGCAAAAGGTTAATTCTTTAATATTTACTCCGACGTGTAAAATAAAATTAAATTTGGAATTACAAGAATGTAATTAAAAAATTACAATTCGCAACCTCTCTTTAATTGCGAAAGAGAAAAAGCAGAATATAGCTACTAAAAATGAAATCAAATGAAATTTAACGAAATGATAAACGTTGATAAATCAGTGCGCGATTTAAAAAATCGCAGCGAGCTATAGATTGTTAATCGAAATAAAGGGCTGGTCTGTTTATGAGCTGGAGAGTCGCCGAACGAAGCGTTAAACACCGAAAAACTTTCACTGCTCTCCGCCGAGGGTGGGGTGGAGGTGGGGGGATTGCATTATACTCTCGAGGCCCGTCCGTCCTGCTTAAAGCCCCGAACTACTTGATAATTGTGTTTCGATTAAAAGTACTTTCGCCCGGTTTTTCGTCCCGATTAAACTGCCAGGAGCATTCTTCTAGCGCCGACGCCACTGCCACTGCCACTGCCGACGCCGCCGCCGCCGCGTAACGATGGGAACTTTTAAATTAGTTTGATATTTCTGGCCGAGACTACGGGCTCTCTCAGTGTACACAGAGACCGAAGTGGGTTAATAGAGTTCGGTGTTTTTTTGAAAAAGCCCGGCCCAGAGCCGTCGCCACCGTCGCCGTCCTCTCTGCACGTCACAGCGACGGTCAGAGAGTGCTCGCTGAATGGACATGTTAATGAACGCCCACTTTCATTCCTATTAGCAACTTTTAATGACAACCACCGGTTTGACGGAAACTAACGAACATCAATCTGTCCGGGGAGTAGCCGCCCGGGGGACCCCGTGGAAAGGGTTACCTGGCGATTTCGGGG
>NW_027583505.1:0-2467 GCF_028453695.1 Augochlora pura
TTGGACAAGATGGCACCGCGAATATTTAAATGAGCTGACGAACCGAATCAAATGGATCAATGGTTCGCATCCTATCAAGGAGGGTACCATCGTTCTCCTGAGAGAAGACCACGTGCCCTCTATGCAATGGCCTCTTGGCAGGGTGATCAAGGTCCATCCAGGCGCAGGCGGCATCGTACGCGTGGTGACAGTGAAAACTGCCACCTCTCTGCTTGATCGCAACGTCAAAAAGCTGGTACCGCTGCTCATGCAAGCAGGTGAGGAAAACGAGCAACCGTCAACCAGCGAGCAGCCGTCAACCCATGACCAACTGTCCGTCAGCGAGCAGGCATCTGCTAAGTCACCAGTGTCTCTTAGCGAACCTAGCACCATGGACGAGCAAACATTGTCCAGCTCTTAAATTTATCATGCAGGACGCTATCATTAGTGACTAATTTTGCATCCGAGCGTCGTCTGTAAGAATGATGAATGTGTGTGTATTTATTTAAGTTTGATCGGTGTCCTCCCAACGGGGGGAGTATGTTCCGCGGCATGAATCCGCGGAAAGAACCATTTTTGTATTATAGTAAACATCTTTCGACCAGCGCGATGAAACACAATACGTGAGGATTTCGGGTGCTTGTTTATGACAAAATCGTGACATTAGGGCTATTTTTGAGCTTAACGTTTCTCGATATTGCCGACAATAGCATTTTATCTTTCTACAGCATGCATTTTAGAATTTTACTTCAACATTCACTTCCTGCTCAATAGCTAATTACATGTCATAAACTCGACTCGTCCGAAGGGAATTTCACGAGCGAACAACCTAACGGAATCGTCGAGGTTCCTCGGGTTTTCCGAAAACAAGGGACGCGGCATTGTCGGGCGCTCGAGATCCTCACGTAGTCCAGGTATCACCCCCACTCTTTCAAGAGAAGGCGCGCCAAGAGCGCATGGAAGGAGGTGGTGAAAATTCGGAAATATGCTGATTGGATTTCGTGATATTTTGGAAATAACCAATCAGCGTGTCATCCCTCTCAATAAAAGATATCCTGGTAACGGAAAGCCCTAACCGCGGATTCAAAGTTAATTGAGTCGGGGCCTTACAAACTTCGACGACTCGGAGGCTATCAGTCGTTCGCGGAGCGCGCTTAAACAACGAGAGATAGAAGAGGATATAACGGAATTTAAGAGGTTATAAGTGAGATACAACATAATATCCAAGGATAAAATAAAGATAGAAGAGGATATTAGGGAATTTATGTGTATATAAGTGAGATACAACATCATATACAAGGATATATGAGAGATAGAAGATGTTACAAGGGAATTTAAGAGGATATAAGGGAGATAGAACATCCAACGATGTAAGAGAGATAGAAGAGGATACAAGGGAATTTAAGTGTATATAAGTGAGATACAACACAATATCCAAGGATATGCGAGAGATAGAAGAGGATACAAGAGAATTGAAGTGTACATAAGTGGGATACAACATAATATGCAAGGGTATACGAGAGATAGAAGAGGACACAGGTGGATTTAAGTAGATATAAATGAGATACGACATAATCTCCAAGGATAAAAGAGAGATTGAAGAGGATACAAGGGAATTTCAGAGCACATAGGGGAGATAGAACATGATATCCAAGTTTAAAAGAGAGATGAAAAGAGGATACAAGAGAATTTAAGTGTACATCAGTGAGATACAACACAATGTCCAAAGATATACGAGAGATAGAACAGGATACAAGGAAATTTAAGAGGATCTAAGTGAGATAAAACATAATATTCAATAATAAAACAGACATAGAAGATGATACAAAGTAATTTAAGAGGATCTAAGTGAGATACAACATAATATCCAAGAATAAAAGAGAGATTGACGAGGATACAAGGGAATTTAAGTGTATATAAGTGAGGTACAACATAATATCCATGGATATAAGAGAGATAGGAGAGGATGCAAGGGAATTTAGTGTATATGAGTGAGATACAACATAATATTCAAGGATTTAAGAGAGATAGAAGAGGATACAAGAGAATTTAAGTGTATATAAGTGAGACACAACATAATATCCAAGGATAAAAGAGAGATAGAAGAGGATACAAGGGAGCTTGCATGTTTATAACTGAGATAAAACATAGTACGCAAGGATGAAAGAGAGAGAGATAAGGAAACAAGGACATTTATGTATATATAAGAGAGCTACAACATAATATCTAAGAATAATAGAGAGATAGAAGAGGATACAAGGGAATTTGGGTGTATACAGGGTGTTTTTCAAATATTGTAACTCCGGGAAATGGGGGGTAGCTGAGGCTATTTCAAGTGACTTTTTCATTTTCCGAAATGCAATCTGCGGCTTTGTTAACGAGTTATTAGCAGTTAAAGTTGGTTGCGCACCGACGCGTTTTCGTGCTGCTGCGCACATGAGCGCGAACGATTCAGGGACGACTCAAGCCCGTCTCGGTGACAGGAGCC
>NW_027583506.1:0-2466 GCF_028453695.1 Augochlora pura
CGTAGTTATGATTATTTTATATGCAACGTTATGGATACTATTTTTACGAAAACGCTACAAGTGATGCTTTTGAAGTCTCATCGTTTCTTCCGGAGATCGGTGATGTGCTTCGTTATGGATGGGAACACGTTGCTAGAATCAGTTTCGTAAACTGATGTGGTTGAATCACAGTGGTTAATACTGAAGGCCTGAGTCGAGTTTTTAATATCATCATACTATGATGGTCTCACACTATTTATTTATAAGGGGCACAACCTCAAGATGGTCAAAACTGCCCTTAGAGGTTCTTCAATGAGTCATAGACCGTTCGATAGCTGACCAATAAAAACTCATCTGTGTAAAATTTTAACCCTGTAACTTGTCCGTGATGGTAGTTACAGGGTAAATTAGATTTCGCGGTTTTCCGGCATTTTTCCACCTTTAGCGACTTTCTAAAATTTTGAAAAAAATATGGCTTATTTTGGAAATTAAGCCGCATGTTATAGAACTTTTTCAGATTTTTCAGTTGCAAGCTGTGATTAGCAAAAATGAAAAATCCCCAAAAAATCGGAAAATTGAAGATTTCTCACTTTTATATTATATCCAAAACTTTTATATTAATTCCCTGATAAAGTACTATCACGGCCCGTGAACTCAATTTTTTTCAGATTTTTTGCCAACCTGCAACATTGTCAAAAAAAATGAAAACCCAATGTGTCGATGTTTTTTGCTGTCAGAATGAAGCTACTACTTTTCTAGCTTACCACGAGAGTGGATTAAGTAATTTTAAACGTTATTGCATCGAAACAAATAATTTTTTAACCCTGAAAATGCAAATTAAGCGAGGAAAAAAATTGTAACGAGCTGAATATATGCCGAAATGTTTCCACTCATTACAACTCAATCGGTTAGAGTGTACGATTTCGGTGCTGCTGGGCTCGGGTTCAAATCCCGTCGGAGGCCACGTTTTTTTTTCGTAAAATACATTTTATTTTTCCAATTCTATATCACATGGTTTATTTAAATGACTTTACAAATATGTTTGTAATGTTTCAAAAAAATTTTTTTTAACATTTGAAAAATATTTAAGTCAACATACATACAAAAATAGTTTCGTAGTATCTCTCAATTTATCCATTCTCTAACTACATATGTTCGCCATTACGGCTTTGTTTAACATTCTTTAGATCACAGTTCATTAATTTTGCTTCTAAGCTTTCCGTCTTCAGCAAATACGGGTAGAAATGACTCTTCGTCCTGGAAACCAATTCTTTTTTATGACTTCCTTTTATGAGAAAGTTTTCCTAAATTTCCATATTCCACATTCCTAAATTCCCACATTCCACATTCCTACACTCCCATTTTCCTACATTGCTACATTCCTACATTCCTACATTCCACAATCCACATTCCACATTCCTGCATTTCTATAATTCTACAATTCTACTTCAAGAAGCTTCTGATGTTTCCATTTGATGTTTTCAACATCATCAACATCATCAACATCATCAACATCATCAGCATCATCAACATCATCAACATCATCAACATCATCAACATCATCAACATCAACATCAACATCAACATCAACATCAACATCAACTTCAATTTCAATTCCCAACACTATGAAAACATCAAAAGCTTCTTGAAGTAGAATTGTAGAATTATAGAAATGCAGGAATGTGGGAATGTAGGATTGTGGACTGTGGAATGTAGGAATGTAGGAATGTAGGAATGTAGGAATGTGGGAATGTAGGATTGTGGACTGTGGAATGTAGAAATGTAGCAATGTAGGAAAATGGGAGTGTAGGAATGTGCAATGTGGGAATTTAGGAATGTGGAATATGGAAATTTAGGAAAACTTTCTCATAAAAGGAAGTCATAAAAAGGAATTGGTTTCCAGGACGAAGAGTCATTTCTACCCGTATTTGCTGAAGACGAAAAGCTTAGAAGCAAAATTAATGAACTGTGATCTAAAGAATGTCAAACAAAGCCGTAATGGCGAACATATGTAGTTAGAGAATGGATAAATTGAGGGATACTACGAAACTATTTTTATATGTATGTTGACTTAAATATTTTTCAAATGTTAAAAAAAATTTTTTTGAAACATTACGAACATATTTGTAAAGTCATTTAAATAAACCATGTGATATAGAATTGGAAAAATAAAATGTGTTTTACGAAAAAAAAAACGTGGCCTCTGACGGGATTTGAACCCGAGCCCAGCAGCACCGAAATCGTACGCTCTAACCGATTGAGTTGTAATGAGTGGAAACATTTCGGCATATATTCAGCTCGTTACAATTTTTTTCCTCGCTTAATTTGCATTTTCAGGGTTAAAAAATTATTTGTTTCGATGCAATAACGTTTAAAATTATTTAATCCACTCTCGTGGTAAGCTAGAAAAGTAGTAGCTTCATTCTGACAGCAAAAAACATCGACACATTGGGTTTTCATTTTTTTTGACAATGTTGCAGGTTGGCA
>NW_027583507.1:0-2465 GCF_028453695.1 Augochlora pura
TCGACTAGCTTGTTATTTATTATTCTTATTATTCTTTTTATATCAGATATTACTTAAAAATATATATTTTAGAGGTTAATTTTTATCGAGGTTATATATTTAAAGTATATATTATGTATGTATTACATTAGGGTGGGCCTTAGTTATACTTGGAGGATTATGATATACTCCAGAATTATATTATATTAATATATCTTAATTATATCATTTATTATATTATAGTATAATATATTGCACTATCTATTGCAGTATGATATAATGTATTATATTATTTATTACATTATGATATAATATAACATAATATATTACTTATTAAAGATATAAATTATAAGAAAAAATTATAATTATAAGGAAATATAAATTATCAAAGATATTACTAGTAGGATATATAAATATAAAATATATAATTAAATACAAAAATAAACCTACGCAAAGTCTGAAATTAATCAAACAATAAGTCGACATGTTGCAGAAAATATAACATAACCTTAACTTCTCAAATACCATGCTATACTTATTCACCTTTCCAAGTTTATCTTTCCATAAGCTATAAAAATATAGAAAACAACGTTACAGCGTTAAAAGAAACTTAACAATTGAAATTTCTATTTATTCTTTTTATCAGAGCCTTTGCATCGCCTAAAAATATTTTGCATAATTTTCCGCGAGATATTAAACAAATGGAAAGCAATTGGAAACACTTGAAAACATTTCCGCAATGAATTTTTCCCCGAATGATTTTCCTCATTAATTGTTTCCTCATTGATTGAAACGATCGTAATTTACGTCCCACCGTGATTGTAAAATACGCGTAGAAAAGAGTTAATAAGCTAGAACCGGCAGACAGGTTAGAGAGTAGCATTTCGCGCAACCGCGCGGCTTGATTAATTCCGAAACCCCGGCAGAGAATTGTGTTTCGATTCGCTACGCGCGCATACCTGCCAGCTAACCGGTGGACAATTTTTTTCAGAATTTCGAAAACAGGTTGTGGAATCCTACCTCGGCTAACAATCGACAATGCAAATGTTAACCTGAATGATACAACGTCGACGGGATCAGTGGGAAGCGGCAAACGGCGGCACAATGATCTGGAGAATCTTGTTTTGTAGACGGAGACAATTTTTTAAGTATAGTATATTGAAGAAAATTCTTTTGCTATAGAGTGATAACCCTTTGAAGCTGTAAAATTAAAAGCATTTGTTAAGTATTTGTTTTAGTTGATTTTGTGATAAGATATGGCGTTCTAAAAGTATAAATTTCGAAGTAAAATTAAACGTAAATTATAGAATACTTTTGAGCATTTTCAACCAGAATGGTTGAACAAATAAGAAATTCAATTGTTATTTAGGCTTTCTTTATTAAGGAAACAATATTTTTCGAAGGGTAGTCGCAATGAAATATTATTCTTGGACACTAAGATAGTTCAAATAAATTATTTTATACTATGCTAAATGAATACTAAAACTCACTATAGCTACATAATAATATTATACAATTTACTTTTTCTCTAATAACCTACGCGAGGTCTCAGCATCGTAATAAATAAAAAAAGAAAAAAACTACACTAAAATAGTTAAAATAAATTAATTTATACTACAGTAAGTTAATACTAAATATCACTATACTTACATAATAATACAACTAATTTTTTTCTGATAATCCATGCGAGGTCTCAGCATCGTAATAAATAAAAAAAAAAATTAAAAAACAGTACTAAGAATGTCAAAATAAATTAATTTAACTATACTAAGTTAATACTAAATCCTATACTTACATAATAACACAACTTACGTTTTCCCTGATAATTCACACGTGGCCTCAGCATCGCGATAAATAAAGAAAAATAAAAACCAGAAAAGGTGAAACATATCTCCCGTAAAATATTAAACCACGCGCAATATTCGAAAATAAGGAAACACGCCATAACTTATCATTACCCGAATACCATATGCCTTACAATTATTTCCAAGCGATATGATTTAAATCGAATATCAAATATTCTCTCGCATGCCGCAAGCATCGCGAGTCGACGGGTTAGAAACTGCTGAAACAATTTCGAACGATACCGTGCGCACGGATAGATGCGCGATATGTACCTTGCGTTCGATTCGTCGCCCGATTTCACCGCGGCGCTGCAGCCGAGGCTCTAAGCTACGCCGGAGCGTCGTCATCGATGTGAAAGTATCGAGCGCGAACATAGTCGCTCGGATGAGACAAATTTATGAAACAACGCGGCTATGCTCATTGTGCGCGCGCGCGCGGGGCCGATGAAATTCTCCCCGGATTACGTAAGAATTTCCAACGAACCCTACACGCGGTGGATCGGTGAAAGCCGAAACAACGACTGTTATGACCTTTTAGCGTTATGTTCCCTGCCGTTTTTACGATAATCGCTTACCCGCCCGGATACTGTACCACGGGACATTGAATGAACGGCACCGCGGAGAGAAACGCTCGTTCTACGG
>NW_027583508.1:0-2465 GCF_028453695.1 Augochlora pura
ATCTCAATTATCTTGTTCTCCATAGTTTGAAATATACCAAAATATCGTGGCCCACTGCCTCGCAGTCATTTATATTATTTCCCGTCACCTCCCGCGGACCCTTTCAACTTTCGCGACGACTTCGAGCAGCCGAAAGCCGTGGTAAAGCGTGGCCGAAGTCCGAGCGTCGCCTCTCGGCGAATCCGAGAGTCGAAAAACTGGTGGAAAGGGGGGCTGCTCCCGTTCCGGGGAACGAAATCACGGCGGCCGGAGCGTAGCAGCTCGCGCATTATAATTTCCGCCAGCTAATGTAATCGCGCCGAAGAAAGTGGATAGAAAAGCGCGGGGGTGGGGCGGGCGAGCCGGAGGGTAGGCGGGCGCCCCGGCCAACAATGGAAACAATTAAAAAGCAATTAAGCCGGCGGAGAGGGGGGGATCGGGCCGCGCGAAAAACGAGATGAGACGCACGAAAATGCTAAACAAGCACCGGTTTCTGCAGTTTGCGCCGGGGACACGTTCCAAGACATTCCCGTGTGCCGCCGCACGGAATAGAACCGGGGCGGCAGGACGCTCTGCACGCGTGCGTTCCCCGGCTCGCCGTTATTAGTATTATGCTAATTTAATATTGCCGCGCGGCGGTCGACGTCTGCTTTGGGCGAGGAACCGCGGCGCCCCCCCTCCCATGCCTAACGAATTTCATATCACGTTAACGGCCCGGGGAAACACTTGTTTAATAACCATTAGCATATTAAACAATGCGAAAAGATGCGGCCGGACGGCAGCCGCCCGTCCGCCGTCCGTCCGCCGCGAAACTTGACGTTCGAGAAACCCATTTCGGCTCGCGTCACTTTAAAGTGATATATCTCGGCGAGAAAAAATCGCAGCTAGCTTTTATTTTTTTTCTATTAAAGGGGAAGGTTTAGGCTTTGTTTTCTTCTAAGTGGGAGCTCTGGAAAAAATTTTTTGAAGTCTGGGGATTTTTTCAAACTTGGCGATCTTTGATGTGCGAAACATGGCTTCTCATTTTTAGCAGTATAGCAGCAACGGTGTATCGAATTTAAAATTTGAAAATACTGGCTTAAAGTAGAAGCTTCAAGCTTTAATTTGAGCTAAGGATGATCATCGTACGATTTTTTTTCGCGGAGTTGTCGTCTGGCAAAGTTGACTCATTTTTATCCAAGAATTCTCGGAATTTGCGAACTTGGCAATTTAGATACGACGAACATGGTCCCTGATTTAAAGGTTTACAATGACGAACGTACCTCAAATCTGAAATTCACAAATACTGTCTCAAAGTACAGACTTCAAGCTTTAATTCAAGAGATAGCTCATGATCCTACCACAATTACTAACAAAGTTATCGCTGCTCGAAGTTAGCCAATTTCACGAATTCTCTCTCAATATTTCTATCCTATATTCTCTCCCATATTTTTTCCCACGCTGTATTTTAAGTTCCCGTGACCGGTTCGAATAGCAGAGCTTTTATCGTACACCATAATTCTTCGATTCAACCGGATGATAATTCCTGTTCCAACAATAATCGCCGTGGAGCGAATACCAGTGCGAGCGCCGCAGTTGCCATCGACACAGGATCGCGAAACACGTCCACCCATCTCGCCCGGGGAATTCTACGATCTTGCGACGCGGAATGGAGATATCCGTAGAGTAAACGTCAGCGTGGAAGCATATCGGACTAATGGGCAGCACAGTGTCGGGTAACTCGCGGAATTAAGCCTCGGCCGGGAGGAATTAAGTCAGCGCCCGGTGTAAAGCATCGGTTAGTCCTTGTTCCCTCTGTCAGTGGGAATCGGGCCGGGGCCAGCTCCGTCTCCCTGTAAAGCCGGACGAATTATCGGCAATTTTCTCGGCCCAAGGGGGTCGGGGACGGGTTTAATGGTTGTAACGGTGACCGTAGGTAACCCTTACAACCCTCCGGCTTGCGGGGGCACCTCCTCGGTTCGCAGTGGGTCGCGTCGAGATGTTCGGCGACATTCCGTCATACCTTTCGAACCATTAGAAATATCGCAAGGGAATTCGCACCAAAAATATTTATTTATATTATATTTCTTTTAATAATGATAATATCAATAAATATAATATTTATTTATTTTAAATATTTTTATAATTAAAATAGTCATTTTCAACTATAGACAAGTACATGTTTTATATATTTGGGAAAGAGTGGTGTTTAATTAATTTTTATTGGTGTCTTTTGTTGGCAGGAAAATTGTGTGAATGTAATTTTGGAAGGTACTTTTTATTTTCTGAATATGTATTTTATATTCGAGTAAAATATTTTTGAACTAGTGAGTTGAGTATTGAATAGTGGATATTGAATATCGAATAATGAACATTGATTATTGAATAATGGATATTGAATAATGGATATTGAATATTGAGTACCGAATATTCAGTAACAGATATTAAATATTTAATATTCAATAATGGATATCGAATATCGAATACTGAATATTAAATATCGAATA
>NW_027583509.1:0-7640 GCF_028453695.1 Augochlora pura
CAATAATCAACAGTGAAGCAAAGAAACGCGTTCACCGACGTTTAGCAAAAGCGTCTCCATGCCACGTAGAATTGCGAGATAAAAATCGCGAGCGACGGTCAAGTTTAGTGTTAATAACGTCCGCACACTCGTTCGCGGACGCTGTACAATCACTTAGGGCACGGTAAAGGGGTTGGACATCGGCGCAGGGATTCGCAGAAAGGACGCCAAACGTCGCACGGAAAGAGGAAAAATTGTAAAACGAGAAAACCGAGCGGGGGGAAAAAGAGGGGGGAGTCGGGAAGGGAACGGCGAGCTCGAGGGGCCGGGCGAGTTCAGACGATCTCGAAGTAATTACGACGGGGAAAGGAGCCCCGAGGATCGGACCCATAACTCGGCGAATAATTAATTTATAATTAAGAGAAGCGTAAATGTCGCGCGCGCGCTCGCTCGCCCGCGTCGGTACCGCTCCGCAGTGAAACGCGGACCTTTTTCCCGGGCTCTTCTTCTTTTTCCTCTCTTTTTTCTATTTCCTCCCTTTTCGGCCCGCGTACTCCCGGAACGAGAGAGAGAGAGAGAGAGAGAGAGAGACCATCATCGTCTGGGTGAAGGCGGACGCTGATTGCCGGACGAAACGCGAATTCTCCCGTGAATAGTTTCGCGAGCCGGGAATTGAATACGATGAGGAGGGGAGAGAGGGACGGATGTCAAGGATCCACCGGGTCCCGAAAAAAGGAAATACGACGCGGCGGCGCCAAATTAGGGGTTGGCTTCTTTGAGTTTGTCGTTCGAGTGGACGCGATTTTCTTTTATGATGCGCGCCGGAAGGACGCGAAATTGAAACGTCGCTGATTTTCGGGCGAAAATAGTCGTCGATTTGAGGGATGCTGTAGCTACGTTTAAAGCTATTTTATCTCGAAATTACGACGTACCAATGTCCATATCAATGTCCATGAAACGCTGACAACAAACCGCGCAATATTCCCGCCGCTAATAAATAAATCTCCCGGTAATACTCTCTAACAGGCCGTGACGTCGATGCGACTGTAAACAGAGGAAAATAAAAGGGGCAAGCTTCGGCTAAAAAGAAAAGGACAGGGTTGTCGCGTGATCGAGTGTGTCGGCGCCACGTCCATCTCGAATATTTCGCGCCGGCAAAATCCGGGCGACGCGGATTAAAAGCTGCATTATCGTTTAGGCGGCGGGACAACAGGGGAAAAAAAAGAGAAGAAGAGGGCAGGGAAAACAACGGCGAGCCGCGCGACGACCGATAAAAGGAGAAGAGATTTCGCGATCGCTCTTCCGGGCCGATAGATGGACATTAAGAAAACCATGAGCGGCGGCCGCTACGCGGAAGACCGGGTCGTAGACCTTGTAACGAAGGTTATAGGTACAAGCGGGGATAGAGAGAGAGAGAGAGAGAGAGAGAGAGAGAGAGAAAGAGAGAGAAAGACAGAGGTATATATATAGAGAGAGATAGGGAGAGGGATAGTGGGAGGGGGGGAAGTATAAGGAACGAAGGACGAGGGAAAAGGGAGCCCGGGAAACTAATTTTCGCGATATTAGTCTTACGAAATTGGTTATTGATGTTCCATTCGTCCGCCGATAATGGCGGACGGAAGCGATTCTCCGGTGAAAGGTCGTAAGTCCAGGAAGGTCGAGGATCCCGGGTGGAGGCCACCCTTGCCTCCCAGCAGCAGCCGGGCTCGTCCTTCCTAAAGGAATTGCTTCCTTAACGGGCGTTAAATCGACTTTCCCGACCTGGTCCTTCCAGCCACTCGCGATTGACAAATATTTCGTGGTTGTCCTCCCCGCTCTACCCTCCCCCAGCCATGCCACCGTGTCCTCGCTCCCGTCTCACCCTGCTCTGTCCTGCTGCACCCTTCGCCGGCTCCGCGGCGAAGCGAGCTCTTCGCCGGGGCCAGCCTTTCTCGCGTTCGCCCTCCTTTTTTCCCCGAGCGAAATCTTTTGCTCGCCGCGCTTTCCACCTGGAGTAGCGTTTGGCCTTCTGGCGACCTTCCAACAATCCTCGTATATACCCTCTCTCTCTCTTTCTCTCTCTGTCTCTCTCTCTCTCTCTCTCTTTGCCAGCCAAGAATGCCCGAGGAAAGGAACCGAGCGAATCGATAAATCCGTGGAACGACCGACGACTGTCCGCGAACGAGGCACCGATGATGGTCTTGCACCCCCGCGATCGAGGTGACGCTGTGGATAGGCGACTGTGTTCTACCATCTTGCCGCACTTTGACGAGTCCGACACGTGATGGTGTTAAATATAGTTACCATATCTGGGTGACGCTAATTTCTGACCAATTTTGAAAATTTATTTTTATATATTCGAGCAAAATGAATTCGACTATGATTTTTCGAATGCGAAAGAGTTCTAATGTCGTCGCCTATGATAAATGTGAACTTTTTAGTATTATTTTAATTAATTAAATTGCTTTAATTATGTGGGGATTTTATTAGAGCACTGTATAAAAATGAATTTAAAAAAGTGGTGCCTCAGAACCACCACTCGAGTGCAAAGAGTTAATTATTATTACTATAAAAATAAAGATACTTCAAAAAATTAAAAATGTTACCAAGATCTACTCTAACCTAAAAAATTCAACGAACAAAAAATAAAAAGTAGCAGAAAGTAACCTTATCACCACCATATATCAAAATAATAATTATAACCTGGACAAGCATCTGTATAAATGATCTCATCCCCTAATCGCTCACCCAAAGCCAGCACAAACACATCAAAACCTTGGATCTCTTCTGCAAAAGTAGAATTTCCATACGGAAGATACGAATAAATACGATTGAATAAACGTAAGGGACGCCGATGCGCGCAGCGATGGGCGCCCGCCCAGGGCGCATCTGTAAATAAACAAACGTGTCAGCTGCCAACGGGCAGGCCGCTCCACCCGCGCGCGGCCCGTCGTCCCCGGGACGGGGATCAAGTGAGATTCGGATAGGGATCGGTTTCCAAAAGAGGACGCGTTTTGGACAGATCGTAATCCCGGGGATCGAACGACTCGATGCTCGACCAATAAGTTGACCGGGCCCCCACCTCCTCCTCTCTCGCGCGCCGTAGACGGGTCGGGCCGACTCGTCCGGTTGCATGATTTGCAACGACGGACGCCCGTAAATTCGGATTAGCCCGAAAACTTCGGACCGCCACCGGGTTTCGTTAACCATTTCCAGGGAACCGGGTACGGGATCCCTGCACTTCCCAGATGACATCTGCCTCGGCGACGAACGGTTCCACGTTCCTCGTTCCGTTTCTTATATCTTTGGCGTTTTTAGGGCTGTGGAGGGATGCGTGGGTTTGTAGATTTTGCTGTAAAGCTGTGAGAATGTCAGTTTTATGCTTTTAATGGGTGCCATTAGTAGGTTTGTGAAGTTCTTTGTTTGAAATGATCTAGGGGATGATAAATTTCTAGATTCTTAGGCTTCTAGATTTTTTTATTTCTAGATTATTAGATTTTTAGTAATTTAAATTTTTAGACTTCTGACTGCCCAGATACCTAGAGTTTTAAATTTCTAAATTTCTAGACGCCTAGATTTCTAGATTTCTAAATTTTTAGGTCTCTAGATAGCTAGATGCCTAGATTAATAGATTCCCAAATCTCCAATTCTCTGTTTGTCTAGATTCTTAGGTGTCCAATCCTCCAACTATTTAGGCTCTTAGATCAACTCTCTATCCATCCAGACTCTTAGATCTCCAATCCTCCAACTCCCTAGACTCCTAGATCACCAATCCTCTAACTATCTAAACTCTTAGACCACCAACCCTCTACCCCACTAGATCCCTGAATACCAAACAATCTACCATCTCTGCTCCAAGTTATTCAACTCTCTATACCTCTAGATCTCTAACTCCTCAACTCTCCACATCCTTAGTTTCCTAGAACATCTCCAAGTTTCTATACTCCAAGTCTCTATACTCCAAGTCTCTATATTCCAAGTCTCTATACTCCAAGTCTCCATATACCAAGTCTCTATGTATATTCCAAGTCTCCAGCTTCCCAGACTTCCAATTGTATCGCCTTCTTCTCCGATACCTCTATATATTCCTACGACTCCGTATCACCACATTTTTCCGTGAAGCGTCAGCTCTACATCCCCAGCTCCACCCTCTTCTAGCTCCTCCGGCTCTTCCCCGGTCCACGCGACGGCACCGGTCGTATACGAGAGAAATTTTGCGGGAGGGCGGCCACTGCTCGCCCCGTCGGTTGTCGCTCGTTCGTATTCATACGCGGGCACGTATGAATACGCTTTAAAGAGGACCGACCGAAAGAACCTGTCCAGTCCGATTCCGGCTATCCTCGGAAGCTCGTCCCGAGGGAGGGACGGGTCTCTTCCCAAAGAGGCGAACATCGCGCAAGCCAGTGCCATCTTCGTTGACCTCTGCTTCCGTTCCCTCTTCGAACTAAGTTTAATTATGTTATCGCGGATCTCGGCTCCACTGTCCTCCGAATGAAGCCGCGTTAAGCACCACTGACCCTCTTTCAGAGGTAGGGGCTCTTGTTTCTATGGGGCAGAAGAGAGCGAAGACACGGGCACCCAGGAATTATTTATGTTTAAATCCTGGGCGAGGGATGTTTTTTAAAGAGTTATAGCAGTCGATGCTGGATGCGATGAAATATTGATCATTAATGTTTGTTGTCTTTTAATTAACGTATCCTTGGTATAATTATTTTGTTTGTAACAGTTGGTAATTTTTTAATTATAATAATTGATAGTTACTAGACCGTGGATCACAGAATAAAAACTTTCTGCACGAATTATGAGACAAAAGAGCTAAGTACAATATTATTTATTTCTATAATAATTTTAATAAGTTGATCATACCTATTTCTAGATACAATAAATAATCAATTAAAGAAATATAATATTTACAAGCTTGATATACCCATAAACGAACAAAATCCACAGAATTCGTAAAAATGACAAACGGCTGACGTAAAATTACTCTTTAAAATCTTCGTAACTCTGGGTCAAAATAGACCCGACTCCCATTGACCGAGGGTTCAAACGACTCGCGAAAGAAGGGGTAACTCAAAGTGTCTTAGTGCGACTACCATTTACTGGAAACATGTTCAAACAACTCTTGTCTCGCGATCTACAAAAATCGGTTTAAAAAATGGCGGAACCGCGTCGCGAGACGCGGAAGATTCGGCCTCGCTTTAGTTTTAGTCGTTGTAATCCTTGGGAATATGCTCGCCAAACGGTTTACGTAAATTCGTAGCATTAAGGGAGTTACAGCGAGGACAAGCGCTCGAACGCGCGCGCGCGCGCGCGCCCGCGTATGCCGTCGAGCAATGTAAACCGATAAAACAACCGTGTAATTTCTTCGCCGGATGTAATCTCTTTTATGACTCGACCGCCGGGACGTTTGTGCATTTACAGCACGTCCGGCAATGTAATATGCAGTAAAATAAAGATCTTAATAAAGTTTAGCACTTTGTATACATTTTTATGGACACCGGATAAAAGACAATTAGCGCGGCGAATGATATCAAATGAAAACACGAATAAAATGATGTAGAATAAAATCATGTGAAAATCGAAAGAAATGAAATGGAATTAAATAGAATTGAATAAAATCGAATAAAACTCAAATGAAATTGAATAAAATTAAATAGAATGAAATGAAATGAAATAAGATCAAATGAAGTCAAATGAAATTAAATAAAATTGAATAAAATTAAATGAAATCAAACCAAATCAAATCAGATGGAATAGAATCAAATAAAGTTGTATAAAATCAAATAAAATCAAGAGAAATTAAATAAAATTAAATGGAATGAAATAGAATTTAATCGAATCAAATAAAATCAAACCAAATCAAATCATATAGAATAAAATCAAATAAAATCGAACAAAATCAAACCAAATCAACTCAAATAGAATAAAATTAAATAAAATCAAATAAAATAAAATCGAGTACTTTTGACTTGTCAGCAACTGAGCCATTCTCAGTTTCTTAGCAAATAGCGCGAATCGGTTCGGCAAATAAGAACGCCAGCCTCCCGGCGGCGCTAATATTTTACGTGGTCGACGAGTGGAATCAGATAGAACGATGGATGAAGTTATCCCAATTAGCGGGAGGCCGGGGTCGCGCGTGCACGCGTCATTACCGCCGTTTTACATTTGCAATATGCGGGCGATAAAGGTGTAACGCGGGCGCGCCTCGAGTCCGAGGAGGGTGGTATCTCGCGGCAAGATTAATCGGCGCGGCAGTTTCGCGGCCGCGGCCAGGTAAATAAAGGCTCGTAATTACCGGTTTAATCGGTATCATGGAACGATAACGGCTGGTCGTGGTAAGACGACGATGAGGAGAAGGAGGAGGTGAAAGAGGAAGGCAACAAAGGCTGAAGAGAGAGAGAGCGGGGAATCGAGGCCGGAGGGGCTAAAAGCCCATGAAAAACGCGACGGAGCGTCGCGGTTCCCTCAGCCGAGGTCTCAGCCCGAGTCTCAGCTTGGATCTCAGCCGAGGCCGAAGCATATAGCCGAAGCGTAGTGGAAGCGTCTCGGCCGCGGCCGTAGTCGCGGAGGGAGAGAGCCGCGCGCGCGCGCGCGCTCGCAGTTTGAAAGTTAAATTTACGAAAGGGGACGTTTCACGGTTGCGCCCTTTAAGGCAATATCCAGGGCAAAGTACGCGCTAGTAGGCCATTACAAAGTTATAATAGTACCGGCAACCCTCTTACGATGTTCGGAGAGCCCCGGCCCGGGCGGCGTTTTGACTTTAAAATGAAATAGTCGGCGCTCGCCGCGCCAGTAAACGTATACAACGGAAGTTCCCCGGGCGCGCCGTGAGCCGCGCCGCCCGCAGCCTCTCGCCGGGGTTCCCCCTCGGTCCGGCGGCCATTACGCCGAGCGGGAACGTTTTTCCGAAAGCCACGGTCCGCCGGAGTAATTCCTAATGGGCCGTGTAACGCCACGGATTCGCCGCGGAACGAGCAGAGCGCTCGCGCCGCGTCCGTCGCCGCCATTCTAATTGGGAGATCTCGCCTAACCGACGAGGACACCGCTCTGCTCGCCGGGAATCTTCTGCTCGCCAATTCCCACCGATCCAACTTGTTGCCCGCCCGCATTACCGCCGCGAGTCCTAAAGCCCGCGACAGACTTCTCGACCGCGGAAAAGAAAAGCTACGCGCGCGTTACGAGAGAACGAGCTACGCCATTGCTCCCTCGAGAAATCCTCCTCCTACGACGACGCATGGTTGCTAACAAATTCTAATGTCGCCAAGGAAATTTATTTTTTTCTTATTTCTATTTTGTTATATTATTTTTTATTATTTTGTACTTTATGATTTCACGTTGAAAGAATAGAAAATTGGCAGAAAATTGGTAGACTGTGGGAGCTGCGACTACCTTTGATGGGCCAGCCTGGGACGATTGATCCATTCCTTCGCAGACCCTTTGGTGCTAAGTGTCAACTTAGCGATGCTTTCGGAGCAATAAATAGTCAAGGAATAGTTTTCCTGGTGAACGCTGCAACAAGCGGATTTTATTATAGTTTTAGGATCCCGTGGGGTGGGGGGGGGGGGGGGTTGGAATAGAGCAGGATTTAAAATAGTGAAAATAATTGAAACGTCGATGCGTTATTTTCGATCTATCAAAATGATTGAAGGAGGAACGAGCTCGTTGTTTAGTCGCTACAG
>NW_027583510.1:0-2463 GCF_028453695.1 Augochlora pura
GGCTGATATGTGATAAACGGGTCCAGCCTGGTGCTCTGGAGGGGAGGTAGGGTTTTAGTGGGTATCAGGAGTCCTACACACGGAGCCCATAGTTCCACGGTGCATAAAGCATTTCCCCACCTCAAAAAAAAAAATCATTATCATTATCATATTATTATTATTATTATTATTATTATTATTATTGGCACCTGGTTGACATTTAATTAAATCAATTCTTTTCCTCGGCAAATATTTTTAGAATCTTTATCGACATTCTGTTGCAATTGTTTCACTTTTTTAAATTATTAACATTCTCGATCTTTTCTGATGCGGTGGCGTGATTGCTATGAGAACCATAATTGTCGTCAAGATCTAATTGACTTGGTTAGTAAATGTAAATATAAATATAATTAAAATATAATTATTATATATAGAACACATAAAATATTATATATGAATAGAATATTATTAAAATATAATATAATATATTCTCACTGCTTTTGTGATCGTATTAATTATGATGAATTGGATAATTAACGTCGCCAGTATTTAATTTTGAATTCTTTACGTTATTTATTATATTATTATATTATTGTATAAAATTATCTTATTAAGTATAATAATCTTTGCGTTATTAATAATAATCATTATTATTATTGTTATTATTATTATCATCATTATTTACGATATAAAATTTTTGTGAAATTCATTTTTCAATTAAATTTGAATAAGGTATAATTATGTGACGCGTTTAACCCCTTGACGACCATTTACTTCACAGTTGCTGCGATTAGGAATTTTTCAATTGGTATAATTTCTTAAAAGAGATAAAACATTAATGTCTATTTCATTCCTGAATATACTTAAATGCTTGAATATTAATAACAAGGGATTCGAATTTTATTCCAACTTTACAGAACAGAATAACATCCATACTTAAAAATTTATTACGAACAATTTCCATCAGGAGTCAGACTCGTCAAAGTACGGTAAGGGGTTATGTAACTTCGTTTCAGGAAGGATGAAGGAAGATATAAAAGTTGCATTTGTCAACTTTGTTGCTCGTCGATATTTAAGTCGATATTCATTTAAATTCTCTCGACATCGTTCCGGCGAACAATAAAGCCTTATAATTTTTATGATTCTAAAATTAGAAAGCGGTCATTCGAATGACTTGCAAGAAAAATGATATATACAAAGCTATTGTTCTTAACTTTTGATAAAAATTTGAAAATCTGCCGAAATTTTCCTTATAGACTCGACTGATAAACTACACTAACAAATTAACGAACCCGTTGCCGTACTTTGACGAGCCCGACTCGTGATGGATATTACTAGTAATAAATAATTAAATATAAAGAAAATTGTTATACTGTTCTTTAAAATTGAAATAAAATTCAACTCCCTTGATATTAATATTTAAGTATACAAGTAAATTCAGGCACGGTATAAACATTAATATTCTGTCCTTCCGAAGAAATTGTTGCAATTGAAAAATTCCTAATCGCAGTGACTGCGAAGAAAATGGTACGTGAAAGGGTTAATGTGATACGGTGACTAACACGCATATTCTATTCTCATTTTAAAGAATAATTTAAACAAGATGTTTGAAGGCGTCAAACACGGGACTTACTCGACACGAAGGTTTAAACGATTCTGAACAACGGCGTGTCGATTGCAAGTGCTACCGTCCGCAACCTTGGAAGTTATGCGAATTCTAAGAAACACATAACCGCGGTACTAGATCGTTCGATGCATCGGTGAAATTTTAAACGATTTCTCAGATCCTCGAAGAAGATACACAGTCGGTCGATCTATCATAAACACTAAGTTCAGTTTAAACAACAAAACAAACGTTCTTTAAAAACAAACACATTTTTTTGTTCACAGCATAAACAGATTAAAACCGCCACAAAGAGTCCCGCCACTTTTTTTCTCTCACTTTAACGAACTACTAATAAACGCGACTCTACTTACGGGAAGTTCATGAAAGATTTATGAAATACTTATGAAAGATTTATGAAATACTTATGAAAGATTTATGACAAATTTATGAAAGATTCATGACAAAGGGCACAGCCGATTAAGATGGTTAAAACTGCCCTTAGAGGTTTTTCAATGAGTCATATACCATTCGATAGCTGACCAATAAAAACTCATCTGCGCAAAATTTTAACCCTGTAACTTGTCCGTGAGGGTAGTTACAGAGTAAATTAGATTTCGAGGTTTTCCGGCGTTTTTCCACCTTTAGCGGCTTTCTAGAATTTTGAAGAAAATATGGCTTATTTTGGACATCAAGCCCGGTGTCATAGAATTTTTTCAGATTTTTCAGTTGCAAGCTGTGATTATCAAAAATGAAAAACGCCCAAAAAATCGAAAAATTGAAGATTTCTCGAAAACTTATGGATTCTCTATTTTTATATTAATTCCCGGATAAGGTACTATCACGGCTCGTGTACTCAATTTTGTCTCAGATTTTTTGCT
>NW_027583511.1:0-2463 GCF_028453695.1 Augochlora pura
AAATACTAATGTTTTAAGTACTAAAAAATTAAATACTAATGTTTTAAATACTAAAAAATTAAATACTAATGTTTTAAATACTAAAAAATCAAATACTAAAAAATTAAATACTAAATTAGTACGCAGATTTTACAAAATTCTTGCAATTTATTTCCAAAACATTATCAAACTATATCAAATGAGTTTTGTACATTTCGCTCGGACATAAAGGACTCTTTTATCCGGCACTAAGAGGGTTAATAATGAAAAGTCGTCGAAGGTATGAAAATCGAGAAGAAAACAGTGCCACAACAACGTTATCGACAACATCGGATTAAAACAAGTGTGGCAAATTGTGTAAAAAGACCAACGTATCCAAACAACGTGCTTCCAGCAGCCAGCAGATTCCGCAGCAGCGGGCATCGCTGCAGCATGGCCTCCCTCGAACCGGAAGGACTCTCTCGGTATCGATCGAATCGACAAGCCAATCAGGACGTCCAAGTCGAGAGATTCGGGCGAAAAAAAATCGTGGCCCGACCGGCGAAACGGCGTCCACGGATCCTAACTAATTAGTCGACGTTTCGCTGCGTCGAACAGAATTTCGCGGCCCGGTTTTCGTCGGGCGTTTCTCGCTCTCCGCCGACGACAGATCACGTACAGGGCCGGCGGGGCGCGGGCCGCTGTGTCACGTCGGCCGATTTCTACGAAATCTGCCCCCGGTCGGTTATTAAAAATGGCAGGAACAGGGGATCCACCAATTAGTCCGTGTTTCTCGAATCCGCTCGGCGGCGAGCGCCGCGATACACGATCCAATTACGATGCGCCGATTTACTCGGACCCCGTTGGGCTGAGCTACGACGGACGACAATGGAGCGGATTCGAGAAACGCGGCTGCATAATTATTAGCTCCCGTAATTATTGTCCCGTAAGTATCTTCCGCGCTACGCTACGAGTGGCTCTAAGTAACTGTATTTATATAAATATCCAGGCTTATCTCTTAGCAATCAACTGGATCAATTAAAAAGCCGCCATAGGCAACTGGTCCCGGACTCGCGAGATCAGCCATTAATTCGAAATATCCATCGCAACGAGTTGACAACTTCGCTCCGTGAAATCGTGCACGTTTTCGGGGCCGGGTGACAAAATCGAATAGAAAGTCGAACGACGGGGGCTCGAAATCGGCCGGCAAAAATATCGAGCGAGCCCGTGAGCGCGGCCGAAACAAGAAAATGATAGCAATTGCTGCCGAACGGAAATTGCGTTTCAGGGGGGCGGCGGCGGCGGCGGAATCGAAAGGGCTGTGCGCCGCCGCGGCGAGAGAAATAAACCAAACTTGTATACGGGGGTGATGGTGGAACAGGAGGAAAAAAAAAAAGTATCATTCCTGTAGAGCACGATTCTTTTGTGCCACTTGCACAAAGAGAAGAGAACTCGCCGAAGATACGCGTGTCGGTCGAGACGGCATTAATAAATCAGCCGATGACGCAAACGAAGAGGAGAAAAATGACGGCCTTCGGGTCGCAAAGAGGAGGGCCCCGTTCACGGGGATGAAGAACCGGAGGGAGGGACCCGGCTCCGGATGGGAAATCGCCGAGAAAATTCAGCGAGGGAAACACTGTGTGGGCCAACAATGCGGCTGTCGTACGGCGATTCGCCGGCTCGTCGTTATCGTCGAACGAAAACGGCGTTAATTAAATCGATAGGGCCGGCCCGATATGATAGAAATAAAGGACGGTGGTGGTAAGCGGCGCGTCGGAATGACTGGCCGCGTCGCGGCGGGGCGAGGAGAGCTCGGAGGCTTTTAAAAAAATTGAGGAAAGCCGGGAACAAGGAGATCTTCGGACAAAGGGAAACTTTGGAATCGAAGCGGGTCGCTGTTGTCGGATGGGAGCAACAAAATGTTGTTTGCGTCTTTGAAATATAAGAATCTCTTCAAGCATTATTATTAACGAAATTAATTAATAAGAAAACGTGTATTTTATAACGGTACTTAAATCTCGTTTACATCATATTTACATTATTTCATTAATTATTAAGTGGTGCAAGTCCATTGTCTATTTTAATTTTTATTTAAATAAGTGATAATTGCAGCGACAAATTCGTTCGTTCCTTTCGCAAATATTCAGACAATTGAGGAGATTAAAAAAATATATAAATACCTAAGGAATCCTTAAAGTTTCTTCAGCGATTAAAAAGATATCAAAGTCTTGTTTAGTTAACTCCTTGCACTATAATAACGAATTGCACTATACAAGACTTATACTATAGCTTATACTATACAAGACTTATACTAGACTTATATTATAGCTTATAGTATACAAGACTTATATTAGACTGATACTATAGCTTATACTATACAAGACTGATACTATAGCTCATACTATACAAGACTTATACTATAGCTTATACTATACAAGACTTATACTATAGCTTATACTATACAAGACTTATACTAGACTTATACTATAGCTTATAGTATACAAG
>NW_027583512.1:0-2462 GCF_028453695.1 Augochlora pura
AAAAAATTTAATGCAATTATATAAACATAACTTGAAAACGGCGCGTGACCCTCTTTAACGCGTTTCTGAACTACATAATAGCTTACAGTGATGCTTGTTCAGACCAAAATCGTAACATTAAAGTAGCATTGGCATGGATGGAAATTGCTCAGTCATGAAATAATAATGTTGAAACAATAGATCACAAATTTTTGATATCGGGTCATTCCTTTCTACGGAATGACCGTGATTTTGGGTTGATAGAAATGAAAATAAAAAAAGCAAATTACTTTTAAAACCTTGAGCACTATTTTGAACTGATGGAAAAGTGTAGAAAAAGAAATACATTTTCGATAAAACGAATGTTGCAACCGGATTTTATTTCAACGAAATCACTAGAAGAGTTAACAATAAGAAGAGGAAAAAATACCGTGGGCGAATCTATCTCTTGGCTGCAAATACAATGGATGAGATTCGTGAAAAATGAACAATATTGGATCTTTCCAATGTTTACATCCAATGAAACATTCCAATGGAATGTTTTGGATCTTTCACCCAATAGAGGAAGACCCAAAATATACGGAAATATTAAGCTACTTCTTTTGTACACCACCACCAGACCAGTATCGGAAGAAAAACATAAACATATTATGTGTTTACTACCATACATTCCTCCAGTTTTTCAGGAACATTTTAAAAATCTTAAAAATTCGAAATGATAAAAATGCATTCCTTTTGTGGAATCATTAATAAAAGTGTATGAATTATTTCATTACAGTTACTGTTTCAAATAAAACTTATAGCACTTTATTGCTTTAAGTCATTTATAGGACATTCAGTTAATTTTGAAAATCTTCTAAGTCAATTCAAACTTTAAAAGCAACATTTTCGTATGAAATTCACACAAAATTTCATATTCATAATAAATTTCCATCAATCAAGTCTAATAAAATTCTAAATAAAAAGATCGGATACTGTAAAAATATATTTTAATTTATGCAAATGCAATTCATTAAATATCTCGAAACAAGGAATATATGACTTAGACCAGTTTCATAATTATGAGCGCAAATATCTTGAAGACGAAGATGATCGAATGGGGCTCACACGATGCTCCAAAAATATTTGTCGTTCCACGAAAGTCATAATAGTATTATAGGTCGTTGGATTCGTCTTGTATTCGTCTATCATACAGCCATGATGAAAATATATCATAAAAATTTTGATGACCTTTGATGGCCAATGGAGTGTTCTAGTCGAAAATGCGTGTAAAACTGAGAAGTACGATTTGTTGATCAATCGAACCCGCATTCTTACCATACCTCACCGCATTCCTATCAAAGCTCATCTTCTGATCTCACCACGGTACATGAGGCCTAAGTCCGACCGTACTACCCCTTCGTCGTATACCTTGAATTACTGTAACGTACTAGCGACACATTTTTCATTTAATGTATGATGATGTGTAACTATTTAATATTTGGAAGGCATGTAGCTATTTAATTCTTCTTTCAAATAAAAGGGATAAGTTTACAATTTACGATGCTGAATCACCTTTAATAATGAAATAAAATTTCTGTTGTATTTGATTTGTCTTGCAATTGGATGAAAGGGATTGCTAAAAAGAGATAGGGGAGACAGCGAAGCGTGATTGATTGATTGATTTGCGTTTGTTCTTAAATACGATATGAGTCTCTTGGAAGGATTAAAGAAGTAGATATAGGAAATGGTGAAAGCGAAAATGACGATGTAAAAGATTGGTTTTACAATAAGTATCAGTGCGTACATAAAAACTTCTTAGGCAGATTTACATTTTAAGAATTAATTTTAATTTGGGGTGCTCGTGCCGGGACAAAAGAAAACGTAATGCTGAATGATAACAGTAATATCTCGATTGTAAGAGCTGATATTAAACTTTACTTGTTGTGCGTCGTGTTTTGCAAAACCCTTTTAAGATGTTTGAAGGAAACGATACCGTTGTTGAAGTGTCGCAAGCAAATCTATGCGCTGATAAAATGAAAAAAATTCTAGCAATGAAGTTAGCCGATTTTCGTTTACAAAATGTTGTCATCACAACGGCGGACGGTGCTCGCTCCCTTTGACGTCGCGCCCATTGGTCCGACAATTTCTTAAGGGCTACATTTTCCTTACATTCTACCGTTCGTTTTATATTACCATACTACATAAATAATTGATAATAATACAGGGTGTCCCGGAAATCATAGTACAACCGGTCAGCGGGTGATTCTACATCCAAAAAGAAGAAAATATTTTGGTATAACATTTTTTCATCCGATGCTCCGTTTTCGTGATAATAGACTTCAAAGTTCGTTCAACCTGTTAACGATTTAATACAATTTGCTTTTCGTGTATTTCACTGCTCTGCTTGTCTCTGCCCAGGACAGTGTTTACAAACAGTGATAATTGTGCGATTGAAACAATACAAAGTGTTTCCACTGTTTACTCATATTTTATTCTTCTTT
>NW_027583513.1:0-2462 GCF_028453695.1 Augochlora pura
GTTGTTTTGGAGAATATTTAGCGAGAATGGGCAAAGTTGACACCCCCGCCTGCACGAGTTGCGGGGGAGGAAATGACACCGTGAGTCATACCATTTTTGACTGTCCCGCCCACAACACGGAGCGAAATAGACTGGAGGGGCTAATAGGGCCTATTAACATGGACCTTCTAAAGAAGGGATATAGGAATAATGACCAACGACCTGCGATACAACATTTCTTTAATGAAATTATGCGGGGAAAAGAAGAAAAGAGGAGAAATGAAGAAGAGGTCCGATCCAGAAGGGGTCGGACGAGGTGAGATGGGTTTTTCTTAAAAACCCACATGGAGTCCAGCCGCCCTCTGATGGAATGCCTTCCGGCGATACCAAGGGGGTTGTTCCTTGATACACAGTATCATGGGACGCATGGCTGAAGGGAGATTGAGGTGTTTAGTGGGTATGCCGGCCTAGCACCCTAGCCGGAGAGCCCCACACTACCCTGCTCACATTGGACTTCGTGAGTACAGGGTGTGCGTAATAGCATTCCCCCCTCCACTGGAAAAAAAAATTCCCTTGTATCCATTTCTATCTCTCTTATATCCTTGGATATCGTGTTTTATGTCACTTATATACACATCAATTCCCTTGTATCCTCTTCTATCCCCCTTACATACTTGGATACCATATTGTATCTCACTGTTATCCACTCATATTACCTTGTATCCACTTCTATATGTTTCATGTCCTTGGATATCATGTTTTATCTCCCTATATAAACGTAAATTTCCTTGTATCCTCCACTATCTCTCTTATATCCTTGCATATTATGTTGTATCTCACTTATATATACTTAAATTCCATTGCATCCTCTTCTAACTCTCTTATATCCCTGGATATCATGTTTTATCTCCCTTATGTCCTCTTAATTTCCCTTGTATCCTCATCGATCTTTCGTATATCCTTGCATACTATGTTGTATCTCAATTATATACACTTAAATTCCATTGCATTCTCTTCTATCTCTCTTTTATCCTTGAATACCATGTTGTATCTAACTGATATCCACTTAAATTACCTTGTATCCTCTTCTATCTGCTTCATATCCATAGATATCATGTTTTATCCCCCTTATATAGACGTAAATTTCCTTGTATCCTCCACTATCTCTCTTATATCCTTGCATATTATGTTGTATCTCACTTATATATACTTAAATTCCATTGCATCCTCTTCTAACTCTCTTATATCCCTGGATATCATGTTTTATCTCCCTTATGTCCTCTTAATTTCCCTTGTATCCTCATCGATCTTTCGTATATCCTTGCATACTATGTTGTATCTCAATTATATACACTTAAATTCCATTGCATTCTCTTCTATCTCTCTTTTATCCTTGAATACCATGTTGTATCTAACTGATATCCACTTAAATTACCTTGTATCCTCTTCTATCTGCTTCATATCCATAGATATCATGTTTTATCCCCCTTATATAGACGTAAATTTCCTTGTATCCTCCACTATCTCTCTTATATAATTGCATATTATGTTGTATCTCACTTATATATACTTAAATTCACTTGTATCCTCTTCTACCTGTCTTATATCCTTGGATATCATGTTTTATCTCCCTTATATCGTCTTAAACTCCCTTGCATCTCCTTCTATCTTCTTTGATCCTTGGATATTATGTTCTATCTCACTTATAACCACTCAAATTCCCTTGTATCCTCTTCTATCTCTCTCATATCATTGCATATTATGTTTAATCTCCAATATATTCTCTTAAATTGCCTTGTATCTTCCGCTATCTATCTTTTATCCTTGGATACCATGTTGTATCTCACTGATATCCACTCAAATTCCCTTGTATCCTCTTCTATCTCTCTTATATCCTTGCATAATATGTTGTATCTCACTTCTATATACTTAAATTCTCTTGTATCCTCATCTATCTCTCTTATATCCTTGGATATCATGTTTCATCTCTCTTATAACTTCTCACATTCCCTTCTATCCACTTCTATCTCTCTTACATCCTTGGATATTATGTTGTATCTCACTTATATACACTTAAATTACCTTGTATCCTCTCCTATCCCCCTTATACCCTTTGATATCATGTATTATCTCCCTTATATCATCTTAAATTGCCTTGTATCCTCACCTATCTCTCTAATATCCTTGGATGTCATATTTTATCTCCCTTATTTCCTCTAAAATTCCCCTGTATGCTCATCTATCTCTCTTATATCCTTGGTATCATGTTTTAGCTCCCATATTCCTCTTAAATTCCCTTGTATCCTGTTCTATCTCACTCATATCCTTGGATATCATGTTTTATCTCCAGTATATGCTCTTAAATTCCCTTGTATTTCAGCTGGTGAAACGACTGTTCCTGCAGATGTTACGTTGAAATTCAATGAAAACAAGTACTTTGCACCAGAAAATTACAATACATGATGTTGGTTATTACATTGCAG
>NW_027583514.1:0-2462 GCF_028453695.1 Augochlora pura
GGCCGGGCGGATTGCTCGTTAATACGGTCGAGAGTTTGCGTTCGAACGTTGGATAGGTTCACCGTAAAATGTGATTAATTATCAACAGGAAACCGGATGCCGGAGCGGAGACCGGACTTCGAGAGCGGCACCGTTCCACGACTGACCGGATCGCTGGATGGCAAATATAATTATCTGCCTCTTGGCTCGCGAAAACCGTGCTTGTACGTCAAGTCCTGGTGGCCGGACCTCGAGTGGAGGATGCACAACAGCAACAGCCTCGGCCGCGTTGCCGATTTCCTGGTGAGCGATTGTTCTTATATTTTTACTCGGCCTTTGTTAATTTAGTTTGTGTCGAAACACTGCGACGTTGACGGAATCGCTGATCGAATCAATTGTTTTGTCGAATTGGAACTAATTTTGGCAATTTAAAATTTTCGTTTGTAATTAACCCTTTGTTGGTAGAGATAGTAGAGATTTTTAGCGATATTTTGTTATGCCGTTCTTTTAACCCCTTGGCTCCTTTGGTCGAGTAGAGGCGCTTAGAAATGTTGCGTTTGTAACAGTGAGAAAGCCTAAATGATTACAGTGGCAAAGGTTGAAGGAAAAAATTTTATATTAACTATTGAACGTATCATTTGAAGACACTATGTCAAAGTAGAGATTCAAAGCTTTAATTTAAAAAAAGAATCATCATTTTACGATGATTAATCGCGAACTTATCGTCGGTCGAATTTGGACGATTCTTATCCAAAGTTTGTCTGTGCTATAATTCTTTTTAGCTGCGTATTTCCATATATCGAAAAAATGGTTCATACTTGATACTTGATGCTTGATGCTTGATACTTGATACTTGTTGCTTGATACTTGATACTTGATATTTGATGCTTGATACTTGATACTTGATGCTTGATACTTGATGCTTGATGCTTGATGCTTGATGCTTGATACTTGATACTTGATACTTGATACTTGATACTTGATACTTGATACTTGATATTTCTCAAAACTTAATAAGATCTTAATACTTAATACTTAATATCTTCTGAAACTTAAAAAGATTTTTGACTTGTTACTTAATACTTAATATTTTTCGAAACTTAGTAAGATTTTTGACTTATTAAGTTTCGAAGAATATTAAGTATTACGTATTAAGTAATATTAAAAAATATTAAGTATTCAGTAATAAGTCAAAAATCTTATTAAGTTTTGAAGAATATTAGATATTACGTATTAAGTAATATTAAAAAATATTAAGTATTAAATAATAAGTCAAAAATCTGATTAAGTTTTGAAGAATATTAGATTACGTCTTAAGTAATATTAAAAAATATTAAGTATTAAGTAATAAGTCAAAAATCTTATTAACTTTTGAAGAATATTAAATATTACGTATTAAGTAATATTAAAAAATATTAAGTATTAAGTCAAAAATCTTATTAAGTTTTGGAGAACATTAAGTATTACATATTAAGAATTTCAACTTATTACTTAATGCTTAATATCTTCCAAAACTTAATAAGATTTCTGACTTAATACTTAACACTTAATATATCTCAAAACTTAATCAGATTTCTGACTCAATACAGTGAATAAAATTGAAATATCTCAACAACAAAAAGCATAGTTCAAATACAATCACATCGTTACACAACTTCTCTATACAAAACCTTTTCCAGGTAGTGAAGATAAAAAATTGAAAATTCGCCTGTTAACGGGTTAAAATCCTCGTTTCGCTATCCGAATCCTCGCAGAGTTTGTTCCCGAATTCGATAATCCTCGCTCGTCGAATTCTATTCCCGTCTCATCCTCGGTATATTCACGACGGACTCCTTTTTATCGGATACATCGCTCGACGATACTTTTCGCGGGTTCACTCTCATAGACATTCGGCGTCTATATCGGGAAGCAGTTCGTTGCACCGCGCAACTCTATCGATCGAGAATAATCGCGCTTCGTTCCCGAATCTGCGCGACCTCTTCTTCGTTTCTTTTTCTCACCTAGTCGCGACGGCTCGTAAAAATCGCGGGGGGGGGGGGGGGGATCGGCTCGCCCCATAATTTTGATTTTAACCCTTTGCACTCGAAGCCATTTTAACTGTAAATCTAAAATAATTTCCCAGGCTTATGGTATTTCCATTTTATATTATAAAGCGCATTTTATGCATATGATTTTATGCAATTGATTCTTGCGATTCGTATTAACAATTCCACTTATGACGATTTTTTAAATACAAGCTTTATTAGTACAAATATTATTTTAGATCGTGATACAAAAATTCGAGCGGTGTCTCAGAGTCACCACTCGAGTACAAAGGGTTAACCGTTTGTAACCGGGCAACTTTCGCGTTCAACCCTTTGTAACTAAGAAGAAAATGGTACGTTAAGGGGTTAAACGATATTTACTTCGTCTATTGTATTTTACTTGTTCCATTCAACAGGAAAGGTATTTAATATTTAAAAGATTGTATAATAATAGCTGAG
>NW_027583515.1:0-2462 GCF_028453695.1 Augochlora pura
TCCAGATTACACGAGCCGGGGCGCGATCGAAATAGAAGTGCGCGGCGATGTACGGTAGAGAGGAGAGAGAGAGAGAGGATAGGGGGGGGGGGGGTGAAACGGTGAGCGCCGAAGGGGATGGCGATGGCGAATTCGAAGCGACGGGGTTCGATGCGTGACACGGTAACGCAAACAGAAATCCGACACGCCAGCCAGACAGAGAGAGGACAGAGAGAGAGAGAGAGAGAGAGAGCCGCACAGGGAGCCCCGGGTGTAGTGCGGTGCGGTGCGGTGCGAGGGGTTAGGGGAGAGACAGGGCGGACAGGACAGACCGGGCCGGAACCCAGGGGTGGGCTTATGCCGTTCGTGTTGACTGTGGATCGTGCACGGGGGTAAACCCCGTGACCCCTGACTTCCCATGTCACCGCACGAGGGTGGAAACGCGGACTCCACGTCCCACAATGGAGGTCTCTTTCCTTTTTTTTTTCCTTCTTTTTTTTTCGCCGAGCAGCGAAATACGCGTGCACGGGAGAAGAAAAATTTACGGCTAACCGCGGGCCACTTGTCCTCCCCCCACCCCCACCTCACCCCCGCCCCGGAACCCACGTCGGTTTCCGAGTCAATTTTAAGGAGATTGCCGCGGCCGGCTTGTTCTGATTTTTTTATCGTTTAATTGGCTGCGGGACGCGGCGCCGACGGGTCGACGAATTTGTTTAACGCGCGCCCGGCCGATTTCGCGACTCGAACGAACGTTCCGAAATATAGAGACGCTTTTTCGAAGCGTTTCGTTTATCTTTTCCTCACTGTCTATCTTTTGTTCGCTGTTTATCTTTTGTTCACTGTGCTTCTTAGAGCAGCGGCGGTTGTGTAAATATAGATCATTTTCGAGCGATCATTGTTGGACGAGCATCGTAGTTTTAAGAACGGAATTAAAGTTTTTTGGTTATGTCAGGTTATATATATATTATAAGGGTATATTTCTTGTAAAGGTGGCAATTTTTGTTTAATATTAGAGCTGAGGACCTTTCTGATAAAAATATAATCGAGAATGATTATTTATTCTTTTATTTCTATGGTATTTCGGTATATCTTTTATTTCTATAGTAATTCAGTATATTACAGTCAAAATGGCTTCGAGCGCAAAGGGTTAAAGTTGAAGATAGCAGAGTTTCGCTTGAAAAATTAATAACGCTAGCTATAGTATACTAGATTATATGCTATATTGTACATATAGTATAGATTATACAGGCTGTATATAGTAAGACTTACTGTATAACATATACGTATACACTAAGCGTATAATAAATAATCGAACAAGATCCAATAACACAAGAATATTCGTACTTTATATATATTTTTCTTCCGCGAGCCTTTGTTCTCGCCGCGCTCGCGTTTACGATTTCCCTGAAACCTACGATCTCTTGCAACCAGAAAATGACAGGCCTCCGCGCGATTAATATTTGCCGTGGCACCGAATTTTCATCCCGGCTTTCGCCTAGAATCCGAACGGAAGCACCGAGGAACGCGCGTATTCCTCTGCGAGAGCGTATCCGCTCGCGCGCGCGCGCCGCCCAGAATTCTCGGAATGCGGGGCTCGCGAGCGGTCCGAGAACATCAAAAAAACGACTTTATCCGTTCGTATCCGGACGATGCGTGTACATGCCGGATAGCCGGCGCACCCGTTGCCGGGTAACGCGAAATTTGCCGTCTTCAACCCCTTGACGTACCATTTTCTTCAAGGCGAATAGTGTTAATAAGTGTATAAGTTAATAGGGTTAATAACAAGGGACTAGAATCTTATTCGAATTATTAACCATTTGCACTCGAAGCTGTTTTATCCGTAATTATGAAATAGCTTTCCAAAGATTTAAAAATAATTTTCCAGACATTTAAAAATAATTTGATGCGTACGAAATTGATTCTTGCAACTTTCTATATCTAAACTTTATTGTTATAAAAATTATTTTAGTAATTGGATAATTATAGTGGTGTCCAGTAATTTCCATCGGACTCGTTAAAGTACGGCAAAAGGTTAACGTTTCCCATTTCCATCGCGGAAGAAAACAGCGGCGCTGAATCGCGGAATGAAAGAGCGAGCAAGGCGGCGGGTGATGGTGGGCGATGGTGGGCGGTGGGCGAACGGGGCACGGTCGCGTTTGAATTCCCGGCATAAAGCGGGAACCCGGGGTGTTGCGCGCGGTTTGAAAATCCGATGGCCGTGCAACCCGGAAAATGTAAAAGGCGCGGCAACGGCACCGCCGCCGCCGCCGCCGCGGCAGTACGCATGCCTCCCCTTCAAAGGTTTCATCGCGGCTATCCATCCAGTCGTTCATCCGTTCCACTCCCCGGCAGCCCATCCCACTTCATGATCCATCGCGTCTATCCTCTCGCGTTCCTCCCCGTCCGTCCGCCGCAGCCGCAGCCGCAGCCGCTTCTTCCGCCGCTCTTATTCCAAAGCTTTGTTTTTCTCGCTTCCCCCCACC
>NW_027583516.1:0-2460 GCF_028453695.1 Augochlora pura
TCTCTTTCTTCCTTATGAAATTATTAGAATCGTGAAACATTTAATCGTTGAAATTATGACAATGGTACTGCAAGAGATCAAGACATCTCGAATGTCCTACGGACGTCTTAGAAACGTCAAGTGTTATAAACTAAGATGTCTTCTAGACGTCTTTAAGACATCCTTTAGACGTCTGTTATAGAGATCGTTTACTATGCTGTACAGAGAAACATAACCCTAACATACGTGTTTTGTTTCAGGTTCGAAGCTGATCCATACAATGCAGCGGAGGTTAAAGTTCCCGGCGATTCAGTAGTTCTGTGATTTAGCCAACGACTCGACTCGGTCGAAGCGATACTGTTCATCAGCTGCGACATACGCGCGGGCGTTATATTTCCGGGTCGAAACCGACCCGTGTAATACAGCGAAGGTTAATATTTTCGGTCAATCGGTAGTTCCGTGATTTAGCCAACGATATACCAACGACTCGACTCGGTCGAAGCGACACTGTTCATCAGCTGCGACATACGCGCGGGCGTTATGTTTCAGGGTCGAAACCGACCCGTATAATGCCGCGAAGGTTAATGTTCCCGGTCGGTCGTTATTTCTGTGAATTCAGAACGGTTCTCTGCGACGTTTCGTGGTTCAACGTTCCCCAGGCCGCGTAGCACTTGTCCCAATGATCGCATGTCCCCGACGAGACCTGCCGGCGAGCATTGCCGCTAATTTGAGGGGATCCGCGGTGGCATGGTTCAATGTGTTTCGTTTGACATGCCGCTTGCCTTTGACTTAGCGCGCGCGGCTCTAGCCACCAAGATCAGAACAATATTACTCGCGGCACTCTTTCTCTTCTTCCCTGTCTCCCCGCTTCGATAAAAATAATCGCGCGCCGCGAGCCCCGGCCGAGATCCTATCGCCGTAATTATTTTCATTAAAATGGAAAAGTGCGATTGTTGTATTTGAGGAATGGCGGCAATTAGACCGCCGCACGGGGAGGAGCTTTAATGGCTGTTCTTCTCATTGGTTCACCGTGTTTCCTTCCCAGTTGACAACCGTGAGCACGTTTCCCCGAGCACGACGGGGAATCCCGTAACGGAATTCTTTCGAAGTTCATGCCTCAAGTTCGCTGGAACCATTGCACCCTCGTTTCGGGGATTAAGGCTCGGAGCTTGGTACAGCTGTTTTGCGAAGGGTGGAGCAACGCTGAATTCTGTAACGTATTTTATATTATCGCTAAAGAAATGACTGATTTGTGTTATTTTATAGGAACGACAACACTGGATTTATCAACAATCTGCGCCATTTTTATTCTTGCTGTAAGTAATTTAATCAATCAATTGCAGTGAGCTCTTCCTAATTGCAATAATGTTAAAATGAGAAATATGAAACAAATCACTTTGATCACTCTGTGTATGTTTAGGTTTGATAATAAGAAAACTATATACATTTGAGTCAAGCTAAATTAGTGTACCTGCAACGTTAACAGAACCGGCCCAGCCGGTGACCTATTAACCCATTGCCACAATTAAAAAACCAATAGAATTATAAAAATATCTACACAGGATTTTAAGCTTATTAAACTGAATTTACCATTATTATTCATTTTCAAATTTTGACAATATTAGCCGTCTCATTTTTATAACATCTACCAGATGAAAGTACTGCAGTTATAGAGAACTTAATATTATAAATTTTAATATATATAAATTTATGTCCTAGAAACAGAACAATGGCAGATACTCTGTTAAAGCCTCGAGTTTCTTATAATCGAAATCCCACGCACCCTTAAACTATTTCCATCATTCAAAGAAGCGGAAAATTGTTCTGCAACATGTTGCATTTATTCTGAGCGTTAATTGTTCTGCGCATATATAAGCTTACGATGCAAATAAATTTAAACAGAACTCGGCTTTGAATCCAACTAGGATCCAAACATCCACTGGGATCCACTGAAGTTCAAGCGTCGACTCCGTCGGAATCGAAATCCTTTGCATCCTCGAAGCAGGAGTTCGAAGAAAGGTCAGAGAGGAAAGTCAAGAGGTGGGTTCGCAAGCTTGCAATTGCCGTTTCGTTTGCGGCCTGTCATTTATTGCGAACGCGATGGTTCGAGTCCCGAGGAAACTTGGTTGCACGCGAAACTTAGTTGCACAGGCGTCTTCTTAAACGGAGATGAATACGATGTTGCGTCCACGGTGCACGAAGAAGGTAAATTGACGGCGAGCCAGCCGAACAGTTCTTTAGGGGTATTTGATTCGTAGAAATGGCCTCCGCGTTGCAACAGCCAACGTTTCAACCGAGAAAATTGTGACCGGAACTTTCCGAAACCCTCGGCCTAAACGCTTAATCGTCTGCAGCCTCGCAGCCAGCAAGTATCACTCGAATCTTCGTAAAATGAAACATGGCTTCGATAATGCCGGAAACGAATGCTGCATCATTTTCTACGCCGGGATATTGCAGAAGTGTTCGCTGCTGAAACGCGAG
>NW_027583517.1:0-2459 GCF_028453695.1 Augochlora pura
AAAGTCAGGGAGTGTAGTTCGGAGTAAAGAATTATCAACTGTAGGACCGCAACCCTCAAGGAAACGGTGTTTAATTAAATAAAGTAACGGTAAAAGATAGATATCCTTTGCCCTTAATAGAAGATCAGTTAGATTGCTTAGCTTTCACTTTTTCGTGAAATCGTTGATAATTTGTTATGCCGTAAACTGTATAGTGATAAAGGCAGGAATTTATACCGTTTTTATGTTCCGAAAAGCAGCCGATTTGGTTTATTACAACTGTATCATGACGAAAATTGACATGTTGGTAATGAAAAGGTTTATGACTGTATTGCTCGTAAATTTTGGTTTCCGCGAATGCGTCCTTTCGTTTCACTATCCATTGTGATTGTGTGGGTCCTTTTCCCGAATCTAAGGACGGTTATCAGCATATTTTAATTATCGTTGATGCGTTTACAAAATATTTACAATTGGTTCCATTAAAATCTTTGAGTGGAGGGGAAACGCTTCAAGTTTTTAGAGAAAGATTAACCCTTTTCGGGAGACCGCGAGTTGTAGTATTGGATCGAGGTACAAATTTCACGTATAAATTTTTTACTAATTTATTATTATACATATAATTACTAATTTATTAACTGCAGAATTATCGAGAATTTCAGAATGGCCGAGCAAATTAATCAAAGTGCAAGAATCATTAAATACTACAGTGCAGAGTAGTACGGGTTTTTCACCTTACAGATTATTATTTGGCATTGAGCGTGGTGCAGGTAACGCAGGTTACGCCGCTCCCTCGATTTCTAAGTGCGGACTTCTTGTATAAAATTAGAATTAACAAATATACTATTGTAATTCACGTGGAGTGAAACTTAGTGTGCGCATCCTTTCCTAGACACACCACTGAATCTCCATACTGGTGACCTCGACGTGATATTTTCGATACGGTGTGATTCAGTGATTGAATGCATTAGTCAATTCGTTTGTTGTTGTTTATATACGGATGATGGCGACGGTAAACGTCCCGGATCGCGTAGGAGTGAGCGTGCCAGAATTCGACGTGCAGGACCCAGAACTTTGGTTTTGCATTGTGGAAAGGAGTTTCAGAGCGGCCAGGATAACATCCGACGCCGCGATGATGGATATGGTTGCGAGTGCACTCAGCCCTCGATATAGAGCAGAAGTGTGGGACGTTTTATTGGCTCGAGTGGGGACTGAATCTTACGAGACGTTGAAAACCGAACTTATACGAAGAGTAAGCGTATCGCAAGAGCAGAAAGCGCAGCAACTGCTGAAGCGCGAAGAGATCGGCGACTGGAAACCGTCGCAGTTTTTGAGGCATCTCCAGAACCTCACAGGCAGTTGTGTCACCGAGTCGCTTTTACGGACTCTGTGGCGAGGAGGTTTGTCGAAAAACGTGTAAGCCATCCTGGCAACGCAGAAAGGGACGCCCCGTTAACGCAGGTTGCCAAGCTAGTGGATGCCATAATGAACACGATCCCCAGCCGCTCAGCGATTGCGGAAGCGGGGTATGTGCGACCGGACATCGCCGAGCCGAGGAGGAACCACCCGGTTGCGACAGCGTCGGCATCGTTATCGCCGGCAACTGACCAGAGCACAGAGCGGATGATGTAGCTCTTGATCTCGATGCAAAACCAAATTAACGAGATACGCGCGTCGCGGAAGGATGCACGCACCCAACGGGATATACTGGTACCACAACGAATTTGGATCGAGAACACACCAGTGCATTGAACCCTGCACGTTCCACGGAAACATGCACGGCAATCGCTAGAGACGGCCAGCGATGTCAGCCCGACGTCAAGCTGCCTATTTGTACTGGACAGGAAAAGCAACACGTAGTTCTTGGTCGACACAAGCGCCGATCTCTGCGTTTTTCCCCGTACAAAGATCAATGGATCGTGCCCGAAGACCTGGTACGAGTTAGCTGCAGCCAACGGTGTAAAGCAACAAGTGTAACGGTGAGAGATTGGAAGGGCCAATCACATTCTCAGCAATATACTGTCCTCCGAAGCACACTATTAACCCCTTGCACTACTTTGACGAGTCTGACTCGTGATGAAAGTTTTGTGCTAAACATGAATATCACAAGTCTGACTCGTTATCGATATTTGGTGCCAAACATAAATATCACGAGTCTGACTCGTTATCGACATTTGGTGCCAAACATAAATATCACGAGTCTGCCTCGTGATCCTAATCTCGGGTCAGCTCAGCTTCTTGGTTCTCTTGAATGGGATTATATGTCCCCGTATAAGCAACGTGTTATCTACGGGATAGTGTTACGTTCGGCCGTGCCGATAGAACAGAACTATATGATTTCTTGTATTAGGTTGTCCCATAAGTTCTTTCCTTTTTTTTATGTGAATTGAATACGCAATATTTGTTGTTTAAGGTGGATTTATTATGTTATATATGAACCGTTCTGTTGTAATCATCTTGATTAAATGCTTATGTACCGTTGT
>NW_027583518.1:0-2458 GCF_028453695.1 Augochlora pura
ACTGAAGTGATTAAAGACTTGCCAGTTCCTGATATTCATAAATTGCAGTTACACTAATAAACTTGTAACTTTCGTAATTTAAAAATTTCAGGCATAATACTTTAGACCTATTTAAAAGAACTTTTTATTTTTATAAAAAGTACGAGCTTTTCTGATTCACATTAAAATACCTTCTTAACCTGTTAACTGGGTATGACGAAATATTTCGTCATACATAAAAGCCCACTGCAATGGGCATGACGAAATTTTTCGTCATGGAAATTAATCGTAATATATTGAACGCATTACGTTCTACGTTGTTCTTATCTATTAAATCTTAAAGTGGTTATATATATGCCATCATATTGTCGATGCGTCATGAATTTTCATGTTTTTAAAATAAATAAAAACCATAAGTTAAAAACGATATTCCTTTATTATTTGAGGTGTGATATTACCTATCGCTGCGAAGAAGAAGTCCCCATTCTGAAACGAATTGAGCAATAGCTAATTCCCCGGTTAACAGGTTAATGACTTAAGGGATGTCTAGGCACTTTCGACCTTCGGTGTTGCCGTCGCAACAGATTTAATAGCCCTGTAATGGCATAAATGGTCAAATGACCGGTCGCTAATGTGTTAATTAGTAGCTACTGATAACTTTAATTTATGAAATCAAACGCAGTGGAATTAAAAGAACGGACAAAGTAACAGTGCGACGCGAAAGAGGTAAAAAAAAAATTATCGCAGATGTTAGCCGTCGATAATTCAGCCGCGACAAATCAAAACACGTCTCACGTTCGAGTCTCCGCGGGGGGTTGTGCGCGCTGCCAGGCCTCACAAACGCGGCCATAAATCAATCGAGGCGTCGATATTGGCCGGCGTCGCGAACTCGGACGGATTCCCGGTGGAAATCAGAGAGCGAAGTGGCCGTGGAACTCTTGCCCCGTGTGCTTCCGGTTTGCCCCGGTCGCCGGCATTTCTTTCATGTTCTCGCCGCACGGCTCGCGGCGCGTTTAACGCCGGAATACAGGACTCATTACGCGTTTCCGCTTGCCCGAAAAATGCCCGTCCGCGTCGGGGGACGATTCGCGCAAAGCGGAGCGAAGCGATCCGACTGCCGGCCGGCATCGATTTTCCGAGATTCTGGGGCGGGCAAGTCGCTCCTACCCGAGCAAGAACTAATTACATTCATTTGTGTTACTTGGGAGAGATTCATTAAATTGTAGTAATTATTGTTACTTGGGAGGCATTAAGATAGTCGAGGATATTGATTTTTCTTGCTTGAGAAACGACGAATGACATTTGTTTTGAGGAAAGTGGGAAATAATATTGGTGTTAAGAAATATTTAAATTAACGATGTTGTTTATTACAAACATGTTGATCTTACTAAGTACATAAATTGTAATACCAATGATTGTTCTTATAATAGCAAAGATTAAAATGATTAAAACAGTTAAAAGATGCAATCGAAATTGGTTAAAAATCTAGTCAAGTGCTTGTTAATTTTATTGCACGCCTAAATAGCAATATTAGTAATTTCTTTAATAATAAAATATCAGATCGAAGCAGTCATAAAGTATACTCAAAGCTACTCACACAGTTTCCTATTATAAATTACTATAAATGGTACAACTACAGCATTACTATCCTCCCAGATATAAACCCTGTTAAATCATGCTAACAGATTATGCTCTATCTCTTCCGTCCCAGTGACTGCCGAAATTCTGAAAAAAATCACAAAGTTTCTCGTCCAACAATCGCAAAGGCTCGAATTTTTTCAGAATTTTCTCATGACAGAATCAATTTTATTTTTCAATTCCACCGTCGGAGTGTGGTTTCTCGGGAACTGAACCGGTGCCTGGAGAACAATGCCGACGACGGAACCGTGAGTTATCCAAACGGGGAATCCGACTGAGTAAAAAATAATACATGAGAGAATAGAAGCGGCGTAGAACCTGGCAGTATTATGTTTAAATGAAAAGAGGAATTGTCGTGAGTTGGAAAGTGGTTTGTTGCGGCCGCGGAACGCGAGTTCTTCCTCGCCGTCTTATTTTCCGGACAATAATGAAGCGAGAACCGAGTGTAACCTTCGTAAATAAATAATTCGCTCCATGCTGCATGCGTGAGCTTTCCAAAAATTAATATAATAAAAAACGTTGGTTGATGCCATGCGCTGTTATTAATTGTATCGTCATACTTTCTTATGCTTTATTTTATTGTATTATATTATATTACCGTGTTATATTAAGAAGACATTAGCATGATATAATACAATAGATTACCATATAATACAATACAAGAGAATATAACATGATATAATATTAGGTTGGAAACTATGAAACGGGCGTTTCTGTTTAGTGCGCATTCAGCTGCGGCGCCCGTTTCATAGTTTCCAACCTAATACAATACAATAGAATATAACATAATATAATATTAGGTTGGAAACTATGAAACGGGCGTTTCTGTTTAGTGCGCATT
>NW_027583519.1:0-7638 GCF_028453695.1 Augochlora pura
AATTATAAAAAAAATCGTTCAGAAATGATATTGTGTTTAATCTTCTTGTGTTTGATCTTTTGGCTTTGTTGTTAATAATTATTGTCACGTGTACGCGTCGTTCGAGGATTGTAGATTGATTATTTTTCTTACATAAATATATGGTGAAATAACTTATGTAATTCGACTGTTTCAAGATAGAAGCTTTTGTATGTGCATAAAAAACGTTTGGTCGATTTTAATAAATAAGGTTTGGAACTGTTCTTTGTTAATTTCGCGTGAAAGTAACATAATCAGGCAGTCAAAGGATTAAATAATAATATTAAATATTTAGATTAATATTTGATTTTCAGTTTTAGCCTTAGTTATAGCGTCATCATTAACTTTCGTCATCATTAACTTTCGTCATCATTAACCTCTCCTGTAGCATATAATAATAATATTACTAATAAAAATAATAATAATTTTTTTTTGGGCAGGGAATATAGAAAAATAATATTAATATTAATAACACTTAAAGACTTAAAATATGAACGCAACAACCATTAGAAATAAACGGTAATAATATACCAGAAGCTAAACCTAATAAAATCTAACCTATTAAAATCTCCATTATGAATTCCCATCGTTGCAATTCAGCTAAAGCAATCAAAGCGAGGTATTAAATGGCAACGTAGAAATATTTGCTGCGAAAGATGATGAAAATTCCAAATGGAACGTTTTCTTTTGGTTGAGGAATTAGCAAACATCGTTAAATTAATGAAATCGTCGTTTTTCCATCAAACTGACGCACCACGGGCTGAAAATACGCAGACGCGAAACGAGCATAAAACAAACAGTGACGAAACAACTAAAATATGTCAATACATATTGCAAAACAATTGCATTAATATCTGCTGAAAGAGTTAACAACAATTCTAAATATTTCAACTGGACGAATCTGCGGACGAGGAAAGTTGGAAATGATATTGAAAATTCATAACCTGACGAAAACCTGAAATATGTCAATACATATTGCAAAACAATTGCGTTAACATTTATTGAAAGAATTAAAAATAATTCTAAATATTTCAACTGGGCGAATCTGCGGACGAAGGAAGTTGGAAATGAAATTGAAAATTCATAACCTGACAAAAGAACTAAAATATGTCAATAAATATTGCCGGATAATTGCATTAATATCTGCTGAAAGAATTAAAAATAATTCTAAATATTTTAACTGGACGAATCTGCGGACGGAGGAAAGTTCGAAATAAAATTGAGAATTCATCGCAATTAAGTGTTTCGAAAAGTACTGCTCCGCAGTTCCCGGAGCACTTTCAACTTGTTTGCGAAACTCGCTTTAAAAGTCATTCAGAGTTTGCTATCGGTCCACAGAATGGCAAATAACTCGGCGCAAATACGTGCCCGAAGTAATAAAATATCAGTGTTTAAGGACGTCCCGTTTTCGTAGGGCTCTTCTTACGAATCCGCGACAGCGTTCCGTTCCTGGGATGATCCCGTTCCGTTTTAACCGGAGACGCTCGAATAAACGGCGAATTAATTTACAATTCGTCCAGGTCCCCTCGTAATGAACGGACTCGACGATAAACTCGGTTACGGGACCATAATTTCTTAAAGAATGCTCTGCATTGTTCTACATTTAATATTGAACTTGGTAAATATTGTCCTATAGTCAACATTGAACTCGATAAATATTTTTCTATACTCAACACTGAATTTGATAAATATTGTTCTTCGTTCAACATTGAACTAAATAAATATTATTCTCCGCACAACATTTAACTAAATAAATATTATTCTCCATTCAACATTCAACTGAATAAATATTCTTCTCCTTTAACAATTCGCCAGCCAATCCATTCCTGACAATAAAACTTTTTACCATTTTTTACAAAATGTCTAAAATACATTAATTTAGTCAAATATGACTTGGCACTGCTTTCCTTTAAAAATTAGACCAAATATTTTCGATTTTAAAAATCTAATTAAATAAGTGTAGTTATACTTGATCCTATATTTTTTTATAAGTATAATTATACTTAAATAAAAGATTCCTGAGGTAATTTCAAGTAACTTTTCTCTTTACAAATATTTTCTGCGAGGCATTGTTAACGAGTTATCGACGAAAAACACTGACCAATAAGAGACGAGGCTGATCAGCTCAGCCGCCATCTTAGCTCGTCTCTCATTGGTCAGAGTTTTTCGTTAATAACTCCTTAATAAAGCCTCGCAGAAAATTTGCGCTAAGGAAAAAGTTGCTTTAAGTAACCTCAGAAATCTCCCCTTTTCCACTTAAAAAAAATTGTTCTTAAAACCCAGTATAACTATAATATAGAACGTATAATTCTTTCTCATCAAAATCAAGCTGAATAAATGATCGCCATCGCGCGAAGTGCGCATCAGTATCAGCGTGCATCGGATCCGCGATGCATCAGATTCGCAATGCATCAAGATCGGAGCGCATCACCTGCACACTAACTTGAAATATAGTCTGCTTTGTCCAGGTCGATGAAGTCGATTCATGCGCGCTGACATCATAGTCGCGGTCATTCAATCATTCTACTGTACTCCGGTCACCGCGACGCGTCTTAATTGTCCTCGGTGAAATGAACTATCGCTTTACGAACGCAGCAGCGAGCCTGACATCTGGGTGGCGCAGGTATACAGGTGGCGGCAGGTGAACGAACGAGTTAATGGAGTTTGATAGGTGATAGGATCGATCATGGTTCTCCGGTGGTGGCGGCGGCGATAACGTGTCCATCGTCGAGACGCTTCTGCGCGTATATCTGTTGAACACTACGTGTTGAAATATACGTAGAAATATATATATGTATATGCACATATACACGTGCACGCGTGTGCACGTGCGCATGGATACGAAGGTGTGTATCGCATACACGCGTCGCTTTATGTTACGATTGCCTGCGCGTTAGTGATGCACCTGAGCACGTGTTCGGTAACGTGCCGCGGGATCTATGTGTACGGGATTCCATTTACTTTACTACTTGCCCGGTCATCGATAATAATCGCCGCTGAATGAAATGTTGAGGACTGTTTGTTCCCCCGAGCTCTGCCTTTGTTACCGGACTAATGGACTCGAACGAGAGCTGGATTTATTGCCGGGCTCGATACAGAGTTCGGCAAAAACAAATCCGATTAACGATTCTGACTAACGGGAAATCATTACCGTGATTCATAATTACGATTGTTCAGTGATCAAGTAATCGAATAACTTATCATTAACGAATCATTTGGTCGTCGAAGAATATTGAATTGTTGATCGTGATTAATGTAGTAATTTTGTAGTGATTTCTTTTTCGAGTATGATTCAGTGAAAAATGTGATTAAATATTATTAAATTAATATTTAATAATAATTTATAGTTGATAGATTTATTCAAGGTTAATGTATTATTTAATAGGTATTAATAGATTTGTTCAGAATTAATGAATTATATTTAATATGTAGTATAATATTATATTATATATTATATATAATATTGTATATCAATGTTATCCAGATTTTATACGTTAATTGAGAAAATGAGTGGTTTAAATTTAAAACACTGCAAAAATAAAAAATGTTACTGTATTATTTCTGATATATAAAAGCTACTAAAAAAGGAAAGAACTTTTTATACAATTTCTATTAAATAAATTCTTCGAACTTATTTCTATAATTTTAAGAATGTCGAAGGATCGTGCAAGTTGAAAATGCTAACAAAGCTAGTCTAATCTTGGAAAATTGACGCAGACTTATTTGATCATAATTTAATAATAACTTGACAAATCGTAATTTACTATTACAGTAATTAAACGATTCATAATTCAATAAATTTATTATTATTACAATACAGGTAGTAAAATCTATCCTAAAACTGTTTTAGATAATTTAAAGCTCATTTCGCACCTTAAATCTTAAATAATCACGTTACCGATTTTTAGTAAATTTTCAGTTGTGGAAGATACAATTTTTTTTTAAATTTTTAAATACTATTTCAATTGTTATCTAGCAATTATCATTTAATCGCTTACAGCTTATTATTAAAGTATCAATTGTACAGAGTACAACAAACGAAAGCGAAGCAAATATTAAACAGTAATCTAACAAAGTGAAAATTAAATAATAATAAAAATATCAAGTGTTAGGTTATCCTATACCTCATCTCGCACCCCTTAAATAATCACGTGACCGATTCTCAGTAAATCTTTCGCCGCGTAATACACGATGATACGATTGAATCATTCCCAGCCAATTTAAGTCGACTAAAATTCAACACCGGCAGAAAACAATCCCGGACGCGTTCAGCCGATAATCCTTGCCTCGCGGGATTCCCGCGGCATTCATCTTGGGGGAGGGGGGGCGTAATTTCGGCTCGAACTTCGAATCACGCGCTGCTGTCCCGTATTTCTGTATATTTCCATGCATATTGATGATGTCCGCAGGAAATGGCGAGAGAGAGAGAGAGAGAGAGAGAGAGGAGCCGGTGTGTCCGGTAATAACTCCGGCGACAGGACGAAATAGTTTACTTTCACGTAGCGGGGCGCGTGTTACACGGTGCTTGTGCACGTAAACCAGAGACCGCGCGGGGCCTCTCTTCTTCCCTTTATGCGCTCCGGCCGCCTTTTCCGTGCACGCGCCGCAAACGCGTATTCATGCATCGCCATTTGTTAATTTGCCTCGGCGATGCGCGCCGAAACACCGCGCCAATGAGAAACCGGCACTGTATTAAAGGTTCTCTTCTGGAGACAGGCTCGCATAGATGATGGTTCCACATTTACATACACGTGTTCCTCGCGGACGAAGCAGTGTTTCTGTGCGTCGACAGAATGGTCAATCGACTTTCGTACGTTCGGAATTGCGCTGGTTACGCGCACGTGCGGATTCAACTTTGTTATCTACGCGAAATTACGACTGCAAATGACCCACCCAACGTTGAGCGTAATTCGCAATATTGCGGCTGCTCGAACTTGTTTCGGCCATTTTCAGCTCTGTTTCGGCGCTTCGTGAGGATTCTTCGCACTTGCGGCAAAGAGTGGGAGCCAACAAATTTTATATAATGAAGCAGTTTTCTGATTTGGTTATTTGCGCTGTGATTGTTTTAGAACTGGGTTAACAGTTATTTGTTCTTAATTTCTTCAGGGATGCTACCACGTATGTGTATACTAACCTTTTAGGTATGGCTGGATTTTGTGTGAATGAAATTTTTCATAACTTATCATTTTTCTTGATATGTATTGTTTTAGTATAGTTATATATAGTATTAGCTATTATTTTCAACTGACTAAAATGATTTGTTCTTGTCTGCTAAAATTGATAAAGAAAATTCTTCTTTTATTCAAAGATCGACAATCTTATTATAAAGTATAAAGCATCTGTTCCATTGTTCGGCAAAGTACATCGATTACTATAATAATTTCATCTTGTAAGATTGTTGAAAAAGCGCTTTATTTCTCCTAATAAAAACAGGACTTTTGCGAGCTTAATATTTTATATAAAAATCCATCATTTCGCAAACAATTACCAATAATCAAACAACGATAATTTACCATCTATAATATATATGAAATTAATGAAATTATTACAGAAAATAATTATTTCTTGCTCCTTCAATTCTAAATAAATAAAATTCTAATTTTTACCAGACAGAGATAATTTTAACCAAAGACGGTATAATTTTATAATTATACCATCACTGAAAAATATGTAATTTTTAACAAGTTACATTGCTTTTATATAGACCATACCATTTCTACAGACAGTATAAAAAAATGCTGACATTTTGTAAATGACGAAGCAACAAATTGCCGGACAAGTGCTTGTTAAGATTACAAAATTACCAGAAAAAGCTCGTCCTCCGTTTCGTCGAAAGAAGCGAAAGTGCGAGAGAACAGCTTCTCCGGACGATCAAATATTATGGAATTGTTTGCGGCGCGCGTTATTCGCGCGATTCGTCAAGGCGTCGGGAGTGGTGTAAGCGACGCGCGGAAATAATATTACATTAATATTTACTAACATAATATGCGCAACGGCCGGGTTTCTCAAGTGTAATATCGCGTCTGATCTCTGCCGGAAGAACGGAACTTTACGAAAAGTCCACAATGTTACCAAACTGTCGTCCATTCCGACGACAGATGGTCATTGCAGCCCCTTCCACCCCTCCCCCCTGGTGGGATCCTGCCGAGAGTGCTCCAGAGAGGGGTAGAACGCTGCCCGCGACTTAGAAAAGTCGAGGAAAAACTTGAGATTTCTGCGAAAGTTTCGGTTAACGTTTACCCATTAAACCGTTCCAATGTGGCGTCCATCGATGCCGGGCTTAATTATTCTTTTTTAAAACAAGCGTTCTACATGAAAAATCTGAGCGAAAACAAAAAACAATATTTGGAATTATTATATGATTATTTTGTATCTCAGAAAAATTCAAATTGAAAAATAATGTAATTGAAACGAATCTTGTTTATTTTTGATGCTCGAGTTATTAATCTATTTTTAGGTATATTGAATTTTGTATAATTTTTAAAATTATATATATATCATTTGAGAAGTAACATCTAGTTTTTAATTAATACTTGAATAAATATTATATGTTCGAAGTAAAAGTATAATTATAATAAAGTTATAATAATTCATTTATAAAGAAATACAAATAAACTGTGTTCCATTTTATACAATGAAGTTATTAGTTATTTAATTCTAAAACTAAATCTAGTGCCTAGTTTTCAAGTAAAACAGCAATAAATCCTTGTTTATAAATATTATACTAAACAAATGAAATTATAATATATCAAACAAAATTCTTTTAAATAAAAAAGGATAAATTATATCTCGATTTCTATACACTTACTACACAAAATTATTTCCAAACGAAATTCTTTAAATTCCTATAAGAAATAAAAATAGATGAATGACTTTAATTATTATTAATATTTCTACATTTATATGAGACAAAATTTCGTAAAACTGTTCAGACTCGTAAACAAAATAAAAATGACTGAATTGCTGATTCACCTCAATTTAACATTAATTAAAGGCTATTCGAAATAGAAAGTGATAATGAATGGAAACGATGCGCAAACTTTTCGCCCAATCGTAGTTGACAGTATCATAGTTGACACTGCTTTGTCACATTTGCGGATGGCTCGATTCGACGGCTCCATCGTCGAGAGAATTATTTAACGCTCGGTTCTTCGGAGAGAGACACGCGCGCGGGGGGCGAGAGTGATATATGAAACCGTAGGCAAGCGGAGCGTCGAAAGAAATTGTCTTGAGCAATCTACGTCCGTATTGCCGAGGAGGCGCCCCCGTTTTAAATGAATGCCAGTCACTCCAGGATCATTTGTCACTTGCCGAAAATTGGTACGGCAAAGAAAACGTGGAAGTAAGAAAAGTAGCTTCCACGCGAGTCGGAACGTATCATTTGGTAGCCGAAAGTAATGGTGATGGACGCAACGTTATTTTAAAGCGGAAACTCACGGTTTCGAGGGAATAGCGACGTTTAGTCGCGTCTCAAATAAATTTCATCTTTCCGTGGGAAGATATGTTCCTTTGTTCTATCTTTTGGGAATCGAATCGATCGAGTTCGGTTAATTAACCCCTTGCAGTACTTTTATCTTAGCAGTTACAATGGTTAAATAATTTTCGATTGGAATAATTTTT
>NW_027583520.1:0-2458 GCF_028453695.1 Augochlora pura
GAAGAAAGCAAAATCTGCGAACACCTAACTAGTAAGAAGTGTTTCTGGTAAATTAGAATATAAGCAACCGTAACTCGCAATCAGAATAGACCGAAGTCTCACTTAAATGCTCTATTTCCGTCAGATTTTTATAGACGGTAACCGCGGCAGTCGTAAAACGTAGGCTCGAAAAACGAAACGCGAGAGGACACGACTGGGTTGCCGCGCGTAGCGCCGTAATCAACGGCAATGACTTACTCAACGAGGTCGCCGACACTTTAGATAAAAACGTCCAAGATGCTGCGTGTCAGGAACGACGCGCGGCCCTGTCATTTCGCGGGTTTCCCCCGATTCTCTCCGCTCCGCAACAACGTTACTCGTGTTTCCATTAAGTCGTATACCGCGGGGCGAGGATGGAAGGTGCGCGCGGGAAGGTGGCTGGCCGGGGTCGCGTGCAAATTATCGTCTTCGTCGAGAACCCGAGAGAGAGAGAGAGAGAGAGAGAGAGGCGCTCTTCTCCGCGCGCGCGTTCACTCGCTGCTCTCTGCCTTCCGTCCTTCGTGGAATGACAAATGGCCGGCCATTAGGCCGATTTCGTGGTCATTCCCGTGGTTCTTCTGCTTCCGAGAGAGTCACACGCAAAAAATTAATTACCATCGGTATTCGCTGCGCGATGCTAGAATTGCCACTTTCGAGTGTCGTCGCTCTCTTTGCCGGCTCGGACACACACGGGCCACCGGCGCATCCCGCTCGCGTAAATACGATGGGGGAATATTTATTGCTCTGTGGAAAGGACAGCGCCATTAACATGTTCGAGAAACATTACCGAACGATCTTCACCTGCTGTCCACGTTCGAGTTCTAGGTTTTGAACAATTCTTGAGACTCAAGCAGTAATGGCTTTCTTCAAAAAGTTAATTTCTTTCATTTTTCAATATTTTGAGTCAATGTGTAATTTATTATATATTTATGTACAAGTGTAATTTATATCATTTTTCGAGAATTTTATTTATAAGGCATTTAGTATAAAATTTATAAGACATTCTAAATAAAATTTAGAATTTAATTTAAAAGGCAAGACTTTTGAAGAACACATTTTCCGTAAAAGCGCGTTTTCCAGCATTTTAAATACCCATTGAAATACGAATTAACCTCTTCAGGGATGAATTCTTGTAATAGTTTGTAATTGTTAATTTTTTATTTATTATCAATCTCATTTCATTCGATGAGGTTTTGTTAGTATTCTGTAACCAATAATTTTTCAACTGTCGGTGCATCACGCTTGTAAGAACTAAATTGATCGAGAAATGCGTTACCATTTTTATCATATTCTTTGGAAGCAACCCTTAGTTAACTGACAAATATGTCATCATCAACCAACGATAGAATTCTCCTGTTCTCTAAAAAACAAAACAACCTCTTTTCAACAATTAAAATTCTTACTCTCACACAGATACCTGATAAAATATTAAAATTACTTAATACTACCACACAATATAATCTAAATATACGCTTTTAATCAATAAATAATTTTGTCCACCTGTTCAATGTAAATACCTTGCATCATAGCAATGTTTTAATTAAAAACGGCATCGCGCTGTACCCCGAAGACACAAAGGTGAATTCCGGTATCTCCGAACAAGTCAATAAAAATATGAATTTGCATAAGCTTCCGCGGGTTCACCTGATCGGATCAAAGCGGCACACCGTCGTTGAAAAAAATCGAGGAGAAACATCCTCTCTCTCTCTCTCTCCAGCGAGTGTGTGTGGCTTTCGAAATTAGCCAGCATTGAATGGCGGCGTTGATGCGGCTACCACGCGATTTCCCGTACACAAGCATCTGGAATGAAGGCACCTGTGCGTTCGCCAATGAATGAACGTTTCCGTGGGCGAAAGTGAGAATCGCGTTGAAAAGCGTTCGACGCGTAGAAGGGGCGGCGTGCAGATAAGCGGGCAAGAGTCGAGGCTCTCCATGCCGGTGAACATCATACGCGTATAATTAATAAAAACAAATGCTATCGCATCCAGCTATTAACCGCGACAAATTAAGAGTCCGCCGCAGCACACGCCGTCGTTATACGACACCGTAATGCCCATAAATTTCGGCTCCCAGATATTTCGTAGCCGTAAACCACCGGCGAGTTTCGACGTTCCACGAATTAGTAGAAACTATTACTCGGCAACGTTTAAACGTTTAAAAACGAATCACGCAGCGCCGCGAGCCGATATCCCAGGCGTTCTAACGGTACACCGCTTCTGTGTCCGCTTCGCCGCAACCAAAAAAAAACACACGCCGTCGAACACTGTGCGAGCCTTCTCTCCAACTTTTTAATCTGGCGACCTAATACCGCGATACCTGTAATCACGACGGGTATCCGAGCGATTAACGCGCGCGACAACCGCCGCGCCGTTAATGACAACGCTCTCCGCTGAAATACGGAACAACGACAAAAAGAAAAAACAAAAACGAAAAACAACGA
>NW_027583521.1:0-2458 GCF_028453695.1 Augochlora pura
TATATTCTTACTCTATTACACTCTATCCTACTTTTACTCTAGACCATTCTATTCAATTTTATTCTACCCCACTTTAACTCTATTTTACAGTATTTTAGACTATATTCTAAATGTTCCGTGATTTTCTTCTTCAACGATATGAAACGAATCCTTTTTCAAAGAGTCTTCTCGCTGCTATAATTAATCGAATAGATCGCGTCGCGTTGTTCAAAAAATTGAATAAATATTGTATTTTATTGTTAACGTTTATACTAAGTGATTTTGTTCTCGAATAATATATATAAATGCAAGAGGTGATCAACAAGTTGCTGCTCTAATTTGGTACTGAGATTATAGAGTTTAAAGGAAAGGAATTTAAAGTTTCATTTTAATAATAATTTGATTCATGAAAATAAGGAAATACCATTCTCATAAATTTTGTAGTAAAGTACATTGAAGTACAATATAGATATTTATACACTAATATAGATATTTTAATAGCTCAACATTTCTCCAAATACAATAAATAATTGAATAGTGTTATCTGGTGATTAATCCTTTTGATTAATACATTTAAAGATCATACTTTAATATTATATTAATATTTATCTAATACCTAATAAATTCTTTAATAACTATGATACGAAGTTGTATACCTTCAATAATGTAAATTTAAACTCCAAATGCGATTGTTACATTATAATACTGCAAATAATTTAATAATCGATTATGTAAAGCAATAGTAATAGTGATAACATAAAGTAGTCGCGTTCCAACAATTTTTCAAACAGTTTGCAACAGTCGATATTTGACTTTAAAATTAGAAGACCGCCGGTAAATGGATTGTGTCGACATGTAAATGTTTAATTGCGGAAACTGCATGTGTCAATAACGGAAATTATCTTCATAATTTACGTAGTGGGGTACCGTTATGTCGGTTTTCCTGACTCGTCGAACGGATGCGCATCGATGTGTGCAAGTAGAAATAGTGAACCATCGTCGGACACGTAACCAGTTTATTTATTCAACACTTGGGCCTCGCGAATGTTTTAACACGAGTTTCCTCGAAACATTGCCACGTGTAAATTAAATATAAAAAGAATTATATTATATTTTCGGTTCGATTTCTTGATTAGAAATTTTTATCGACAAAACTATTATTTAATGTGAGTGTAATATTACATAAAATTAAGAAAATTAAGGAATTTAAAAATAAATTAAAATTAAGACACGTCACCAGTTTAGTTATTATTACTTACAGAGATTTATAGATAACAAATTCATATAAAATAGTTTAGTAGTAATATTTTTTAATTTCTTTATTATGCTGACCAATTTCAATTATTGAAAACAATTTCGTTTACAATAAAATTGACGAACGAATTCGTCTATGAACCTAACAAAATTTATTTACATATATTTATATATATTTAAATCTGTTCGAATACTTTCCACACCGACTGTACCGATCTCCGTACACTTCATTTAAATACCTTATAAAAGAACTTAAATGATAATACAAATAAAATTCGAGCAGCCTATATTAAATCTGGAGGGTCTGGGGCTTAGAAATTGCAATCAGAATGCGATAACTATGTTTGCACGCCACAGATACCAAATAATCTAAGAGATTCCGAATAACGATAACATTGTTTTATTTATTCTGGACAAACACACATATTCGCAACAAAAGAGAGAAAGATATCGATATCGGAAAACGATCGATTAATTTTCGCCGAACCATTTTACGAGATATCGTTTACGCCGTAACAGATACACTGTTGCGCCGTACACGAAAATCATTTGTTTATCGATCCGTTGTTTATCCTACACGCAAAACAAAGTCTACTGTAACTAAATCTATTATTCAAAGAATCGTGTTGATCAAAATGGTTTTATCTCTTTGCCCATTAGTTCCGATAATCGTTGCGCCGTTGTACGTTCGATGGACGTATAATTAATACCGTGATTATGTAAATTCGTTTGATCGTTTACCTGTTATCACGAATATTAATTAATCGGTCGACTGGGACCAGTGAAACTGTGTCAATATTAAAATAAAGTAAAATAGAAAAAATTAAAGTAAAATAAAATTTAGGAGATTAAAATAAAATAAAATAAGAAGAAATAAAATAAAATAAGAGGAAATAAAAGAAGAGAAATTAAAGGAAAGTGAAAGAAGATAAAAGCATGGGAACTAGAGGAAAGTGGAAGAAAGTGGAAGATAAGTAAAGGAGAAAGTACAAAAAGAAAAGAAAGTAAAGGAAGCGAAAGGAAATAAAAGAAAAGTGAATGAATAAATTATCGTTGTAAATTATCTATTGTATATAATATTTCAACATTATATGTATTGCTAAATGGAAATTTCATCGTGGCGCCACGGACAATCCCGGTAAAATTGGCGTGGCATTCAACCTGTTAAAGTTATCTAAATTCAAGTTAAGTCAAGTCAAAGTTATCTAAATTCAAGTCAAGTCAA
>NW_027583522.1:0-2457 GCF_028453695.1 Augochlora pura
ACTTATATGTATTTTATTTTACTTAACCCCATAGAAACTTTTAGCAAATGAAGAGGAAAAAACATCCTACAAAATTTCAGAAATATCATCGAGGGGTGTGAGCGTTGCGTTATTTATTAAGGAGTGTGTTAGTTATTAAGTTATATTAGCCGTAGGCCGATTGAATAATTTAAAGAATTTCAGACTTGTCATTCCAATAAAACAAAGTACGTCGATCATTTGTGCATAGTGTTCAGTATGTATAGCGATCAGATGTCCTAAGAACGCTGAAAAACCAAGTGCACCGAAACAGGTTGTATCGATTCTCTAAGTCCAACGGGACAGGAAATACGTAGCAGTTTTCTGCGGTTTGCATAATTCAGGTATTTGCGTGCAACTTTTCCGAGCCAGATGCGGAAGTTTGATACCCGATGCCTGGCACGGCGACGAGCCCATAAACTAGAAACAAAGTGGAAATTTGCACAGAGATCAACGATCTAGTACCAACAACATATGCGAACGGTAAAAAAGAGAAAGAGCTCAAGAATATTGTAGACGATAACTTTAATCGCATAAAATTATCGTCTACGATAAATCACGACTTAGCAGGTGATTATTATTTTTTGGACGCGAGGTCCTTGTGCCGTCGCGTAATAATCAAATTTAGGGATCGGAAAGCGAGCGGATCGTCGGTCGTTTTCGTTCGTCGAAGTACCGTAAAGCAACCTTTTCACTCCGCTCGCAAAGAAATGTCGGGAACTGCCGATGAAAAATGCGATGTCGCAAAAAAAGCCGGTATGAGTAATAAGCAATCGCCGTAATGATCGCCCCGAGTAGCCTTTTCGTTTCTCTCTTTTTTCCACAGCGCCTTCCTTTTTTTTTCTTCTTCTCCCGCCGTTTCGAGGAGAGCGAAGAAGAGGCGACGGCTGGCCCGTCGCTCTTCTCTCTCTCTCTCTCTCTCTCTCTCTCTCTCTCTCACTCGGTGGGGGCACGTCGTGGAATGCGTTCGCAATTTTTCAGCTGTCAGAACGCGGAACAGGCCCCGAAATTTTGCGCCGTTCCTCTTTTCTGCGGTGTTATTCATCGACGATTTTTATCGGGACCGATCGGGAACGACGAGATTTATCGGGCACGGGGCGCGTCCGTCTTTTCGTTAACCGTCGATGGCTTGTCATCGTTTATCAAACCGGAGACCCGCGAGCTTTTCGACGCGGTTACTTGCGGAATCCGTTCGCGGCTCTATAACCAGCAAAAAGCTGTCGGCCGGTGTGCAAAAGTCGAGCGTAGCGTTTTGTTTCTTCGATTTGGCTCTCGGTCGCCGGATGCTGCGACGTCAAAAACGCCTTTGTTCGAGCCAGCGATTTTCGGGCTACGCGTTGTACCACATTTTTTTTCTCTTTTTAATGTTTTATCAGGATTATCGTTGTTTATTTTCAGATTGCTGTATCTTTTTCTTGAAACGATAGCGGAGGCTTTCGACGAAATTCGCGACGGGATTTTACAAATCCCAGGTATTTAAGGAACTGATAAACATGCGCGCGAAAGTGCTATAGTGAATATATTCAGATTTCTCGATCACCAAAGATTTAATTGCTTAATAGCATTATTTAAATTGTTACGTAACCTATCGTCACATGTTGAATTATGACTAACTACTGAGATCTCCACATACCCTGAGTAAAAAGTATTTTAAGTATTTTCTTCTATAGAAAATATTTTACGTATTTCATTCTATATAAATTATTTCACGTATTTTATTCTATACAAAGTATTTTAAGTATTTTATTCTAAGCTGGTTTATGAATATAGAAAATTAAACTGTTAGTACAAAATAAAATGAAAATATAATGCTTGTACCAGCCTATCAATTAAAAGTTAAATAATTGCCATAAGTCAATAACAATTTAACTAACTTTCGTCTGTTCTTCATTTCCTGTGGTATGAATCAATATGAAAGAAGAATAAACAAAATTAATTCCTCAGATAAAACAAAATTCAAATAAAACGATATAATACTTCACTGCTTCGCTAAAAATGATAAAAAGTATGTAAAATCGACTCAAATGTTCTAAAATTAACCCTTTGCACTCGAATGGTGACTCTGAGGCACCACTAAAATTGATCTGTCACCTTCTGGAATAATTTTTACAGTAACAAAGATTAATTTGAGGAAAAATCGTTAAAAATGAGACTGTATGAATCGCAAGATTTAATTTGATATATTTTATGTAATATTTGATATATCAAAATGGCTCCGAGTGCAAATAGAGGCACCACTAAAATTAATCTGTCACCTTCTAAAATAATTTTGATAGCAGCAAAGTTTAATTTTAGAAAAATCGTTGAAAATGAGACTGTATGAATCGCAAGACTTAATTTGATATATTTTATGTAATATTTGGTATATCAAAATGGCTTCGAGTGCAAATAGTTAGAGGCGCCACTAAAATTTATCTGTCACCTTCCAAAATAATTTTG
>NW_027583523.1:0-2457 GCF_028453695.1 Augochlora pura
TCGTATTTCCTCCCAGAGAGGCGCCACGTATGCTGCCTGCAAAGTGGTATAGAAACATTAATTATGGCAAGATTGGGGAACAGAATGATAAAACCAGGGGCATGTAATTGTGTAATAGAACTTGCTGCTGCATCATTTTTTATTGCAATTTTTTCGGCGACACAAGTGCTGTGCCTGCTTCTAAGTAATATTCGCCACAAGCGTTCGATCAAACGGATTAAAACGCATTCACTTTTTCTTTTAAAATAATGGAACTAAATGACATTGATATTATCGAAATATTAGAGCGAGTAGTTCACTCGACAATGTCTAAAGAAATTTTTGCATAAATTACAGTCGCTCGTAATGCCCAAAAAGAAAATATAAAGTAATGTATTCTGAGATTTTTATGTTTCAATGATTTCTACCTCTCTCGGAAACTATGCAGACACCCCTATTTATTTAGCACACTTACAATAGGGATAAAAATTGAGTCACCGTTTTCCAATGGCGTGTAGCTTTTCTTAAAAGAAAAAAAAAAAAAAACAAGTTTCCTGCAATTATTTGTAAGAATATCGAATGGGTCGAAAAAAAAAAGTGAGTGACACTGTCGAAAACATATTCTGAAGTCGGAAGTTAAATAGTTTAATGGATTCCTTCCTTACAGGAATGTACTGTCAACTTCTATGTATGAATACTTCGCGACAAATAAATTTGCGCGTTTTCTAGAGCGGAGCGCGTTGAATTGCTTTTCCGATAAAATACCGCGACGTAATTAATTATTAATTTACTCGCATTGAATATTTACAGATTTTCAGAAATAACAATTTACTAATTTTCAGATGTAAGGCTCGTTACAAAATTTACAATAATTATTATAATAATACATCAACAGATAAGAAAATAAAGAAATTAATCAATTTACTATTATTGGGTTGGCAACTAAGTCATTGCCGCTTTTGTCGATAGATTCATTACTCTACACTTTCTTTTGATTTCTTAACGTTGTCAGAGCATCTTACGTATATTTTTTTTTCTTACTGCGTGGACTTCTACTTTTAATTAGTATAAAAATTATATCGATTAGTTCTTTAGTTTTGTTTTTTATCCCAATTTAAAAAAAAATGGAAAGCAGGACGCGCACTTCCGACACATTTTATTATATTACTTCCGAAAAGGCAAGAACGTATCGCAAGCACAAAAGAAGTTATGTGCCGTATATGGAGATGAAGCCTTAAAAGAAATGCAGTGACGAAATTGGTTTGAAAGATTTCGTTTTGGTGATTTTTCACTGAAAAATGCACAACGAGACATTGCAAAGAAGCTGAATGTATCGCATACATGCATAGAAAAAAAGCCCTTGGTTATGTCGAGAAACTTGCTTTATGGATCCCCCACCTGCTAAAGGAAATTCATTTGATTCATTCGCTTCTAAGCAATGAAAATGTTCCATTTCTAAAAAAAAAAAAAAAAAAAAAAAAAAAACAAAAACGTAATTACTGACAGTGTAAAGTGGATAGAGATTGGGTGATGATGGAAGATGAACCAGCCAAAATAATTAGCGTGATAACGTAAGGCCCCACACACACATCTTTGGTCACTCGGCAAAAATTATTGGAACTAGGTTGGGATGTTTTGTCACACCCACCATATAGCCCTGATCTAACGCCTTTGGATTACCATTTCTTTCGTTCCATGCAAAACTCTTTAAATGGTAAAATTTTTAATAACGCGGATCATGTCGGAACAAACCTAATTCAGTTTTTTAATAGCAAACACCAGACATTTTACAAACGGGGAATTTTTACACTGCCAGAACGATGGTAAAAGGTCACACAAGACAAGAACGGGCAATATCTAATTGAATAAAGTTATATTTTTTAACAAAAATTCTGAATCTTCCTTCTCACTTGAAATCGTCAATGACTTTGTAGTTGCCAACCCAATAGGTATAATAAAATAGTAAATTATAAAATAATGTGATATATAAGGTAATAAGAACATCATGAAACATTATATTTTTATTACAAAAAGCAAAAAAAAAAGAAAAAGGCTATATTTCATTCCACTCGTGTGACTCCTGCACTTAACCAATCAACGATTATTGAAAGCACACTACGTCATTCGTTACAAATTAATAAGAATACAATATGGAAAGTGCCATGCTGTTCCAAAAAATATTAAATTCAAATATGCTCGTAGAATATTCACATATATTTATTGTCTCTGGCCTCGACTCGGCACTTTCTTATTATCCTCGTCGTATCGTACGCATATTCCATTTTCATCTGGAATTTCAACTGGAAAACATCACGATTGGCAGAATATAATTGTAAAATTACCAACGGACCTTATAAATTCGATCTTCAACATTTTCGGTTTTAAACAGATTCAATTATTCATCCATTCCGGAAGAATCGATTCAAGAAAAAAAAAGTAATCTAATTGTTCGTTTACCAGCGCAAGCGTATATAGTAA
>NW_027583524.1:0-1807 GCF_028453695.1 Augochlora pura
TGTTGCGTCATTCAGCCTCATTGCGTATATTGAATATATCATATTCAAATAAATAATTCTTCTATTATATGAATAATAACACATTTATGTAGGATATATTGAATATATTGAATATACTGAATATGTTGAGCATATTGGATATATTGAATATACTGAATATATTGAGCATATTGGATATATTGAACATGTTGAATATATTGAATATGTTGAATATATCGACTATATTTAAACATGGAGCAAAGGGCAATAACGAAAATAGAAAAGAATACACATTCTTTTTAACTCTTATTTCTATTTATTTTCTGCCGAAAACTAAACTTGAAAATATACGTAGAAATATTAAAATATAAATAAAGTAACAGCGAATAATATAATATGTAAACGTTTCTAGTATTAAAAAAAATGACATATCAACTTTAAATGCGCGTGTATGTTTTGAGAAGAAACCTCAACCATTTATACATATTTAACACATTAAAGGCGGGAGTCGTAGTACTACGATTTATCTCGACTGTAGCTTAAAGGCGGGAGTCGTATTAATACGGTTTGCAACCTCATTGCGCAATCCATGCGCCACTTTACATTTGTATTTAGTATGTTTTGTGGTTTGAAGCGTTACCTAGCATACTTTCGTCAAGATCCCCCGCCTTTAATGTGTTAAGTAATAAACTGTAACAAAACTGGTGTAACCGGGCTGGCTACATATTGTCTCGAGGCGAGCGGAACGCCGAAGAGAAGTGTGTGTGTGTGTGTGTGTGTGTGCGTGCGTGCGTGCGTGCGTGCGTGCGTGCGTGCGTGCGTGCGTGTGCGTGTGCGTGTGCGTGTGCGTGTGCGTGTGCGTGCGCGTGCGCGCGCGCGCGTGTGTGTGTGTGTGTGTGTGTGTGTGTGTGTGTGTGGTACAACGCGTGACCTTCCTTCTCCAGCGCCGAAGATGCGTGCGCATCGATCCCCACTCGATTGCGATCGAAGGAGGTCGATGCGAGAACAGATTTCGGCACTCTGCGTTTGGAAGCGATAGAAATCAAGTTGAGAGATCTTCAGCCGTGTGAGGAACGTTGTAATTAGCGGGTCAAACCGACCAGACGAGACAAGGCAAACCGACCTGTCCGTTTCCTAGCTGCAAGCGCCCCAAAACCGGGGAGTCGTGAACGTAAAACCGCATCACGGCACAATACGCGCGTTGATCATCGAAGAATTCTCGCGACCACGTAGTTGTCATTTCATTTCATTAATTAATCGAACCATTTGGAAGGCCGACGCTCAATAGAAGCGGACGACTATACTTGGGTAGGTCTTACTGAACTGGCTCGGGGCGGTGCCTAATTGGCGCCCGAACTGGCTGAAGCCGTTTGACCTTCTCGCGAGCATAGATCGCTGGTGTATCAAGTGCAATCCTGTGGGCGCGCCCCGGGAGAAAACTTGCTACATTCAGTGGTGCGCGGAAAAGACGACCGGATAACGCCTTCCCTCGATTCGTAAACGACGGGCCCCTCCGTGCCATCGTGAAGGATCGGGCGGGTTATTGGTGGCCTATGCTGAGTTGATCGTTTGTCTAACGAACATCGACTCCGTGTAGGCAATCCTCAGTCGTCGCGTCCCGTCATCAGAAAGCCAGGTTATCAGGCCATCATCTTCGTGCTTTAAAATAGCGTTGCTGCTTCCAGACGCGGAGACGCGTGCACTGCACGCACCGCGTCCGTTCGCCGTCATTGCAGTATCAAAATTGTACGCCCCGCAAGCATAATTGTGCCGTATCGCGGAAACACCGCGCCGTATCAAAGTACCGACCTCGCCGTAAATTTGTAAA
>NW_027583524.1:1907-2455 GCF_028453695.1 Augochlora pura
CATCATCTTCGTGCTTTAAAATAGCGTTGCTGCTTCCAGACGCGGAGACGCGTGCACTGCACGCACCGCGTCCGTTCGCCGTCATTTCAGTATCAAAATTGTACGCCCCGCAAGCATAATTGCGCCGTATCGCGGAAACACCGCGCCGTATTGAAGAATCATCCTCGCCGTCATTTCAGTGTAAAAGTTGTACGCCCCGCAAGCATAATTGCGACGTATCGCGTAAACACCGCGCCGTATCAAAGTACCGACCACGCCGTAAATTTGTAAACACCGTTCTCCCACGGACGACCCGTATTTAGCCGAGATGTCAGCATTTCGCGTATTTTCGTTCCTCCAGACTCTCAATAAAAGCATTGTTTCGACAAATCAAATTCATTAATTAACCCCAGGCAGATCCTTGCGTCCAGCGATACGAACCTTACTCGACAAGCCGACGCGAACAGTAACCGGGCGTGTCGGTTTATTTAAATCAACGAACGTATTCCCCGCGTAAAAAATAGACCCGGTTACACTGGTACAAGACAGAGTTTATCTAATTTTGCAAA
>NW_027583525.1:0-2455 GCF_028453695.1 Augochlora pura
GAGGGAGGGAGAGAGTGAAAGAGAGAGAGAGCGAGAGAAATTGAATGAGAGAGGGAGAGAGAAAAATTGAGAGAGAGAGAGAACATCGAGAGAGGGAGAGAGAAAATCGAGAGAGAGATAGAGATAGAGAGAGAGAAAGTGATAGAGTGAGTGCGTGCGGGATAGGGTGGTGGGGCGAGAGGGTTCGACCCCCGGAACACACGGATCGAGCATTAATGTTGTTTGCTTAATACGCGTTTCGAAACGAACGCGAGGAGACAAACGAGCAGGTAGACGAGCACAAAGAGGAGAGAGAGCGCGCGCGCGGAGACAGCTAAGCAAACATTCGAGCTCGTTTGGCTTTTGTGCAGCCGCTGCACAAGCGATCAACGGGTTGCGCGCGGCCGCACGCAGAGAACCGGGCAAAGCGGTAGCGCGCCGCTTGCGAAAACCGTTCTCCCGCGTGCCGCGCTAGCGCAACCGAAACGAACGGCTCCAGGTCCGCGGACTCGCGCGGCCAAATCCGGGGAAACAGCGTAATCCCCCTTCGACTGGAAACTGAAATAGAATTGAAGATGGAGGCGGCCTCATTGACGGGTGGCTGCTTGTTACCTCTCGCGCGCTCCGCCGTTCTTCGCGCGATCGCCCCCAGAAGGATCGACCATGGTAAAACGCATCACCGTCTGCTGCTGCTGCTGCTGCTACTGCTATCCCGGAGCCCCTCTCGGGTTTATGCTAATTGGAAACTTTGGCGGCGAAATGCATTTGATCCCATGGTGTTTGAACACTCTTCGCCGGCTCGCGGATTTCCTGTCCGTCGGATTAAGTGCTGCACCAATTTGTCGTTCGCCGGCGTACTATGCCGGGGCTACTACGTTTACACCTGGCTCGTCTATCGTACGATGGAAGAGACAGTCGTGTTCATGATCGTTCTGATGGGAGTTGTTACGATCGAGACGAGAATTCTGTCGCGAATTTTGGTTGATCGGCGAACAGTGAGATGACATTTTTAAGTGATATCGTAATTTTTGAAGATATTTTTATAATAGGCGTTTTTAATTGTGGATGATTGAATATTTTTCTATTTGTTAGACAATAGTTTTCGTGACTGCAAAAAATCCTGAACATGTCGCTTGTGCAATGCTCGTATCAAACGCGTTAAATATAAACGTTACTCCGTTATCGTTACAAAGCAACGCGAATCGTTCGATGACCGATACAGAGTGCTTCGTTCTTCACCAAAATGTCGCCGAATTTCTGGACGCGTCCCACAGCGCGCCGCAATCTTCCGCGACACGCGGGCGAAGAAGCCAGCCAGCCGCGCGGTTCTCGTAATTAGAGCGACACGCAGGCCGGGCAGATTTTCGCGCAAGATTTCTGCCGATTCCCGTTTCGTTACTTTGACAGGGCATCACCGGACACGCAACCGTCCTTGCCCCGGAGGCGGGACTCGCGGATCCCTTTTTGCGTTCCTCGCGATTCCAATTGCAATTTCGGCGACGGGCCGGTCGCGAACACGGAAACGAGCCGCGACGAAAACTCGACGACGGGTCCCCGCGATAACGATCTAACGATTTAATGCGGCGTCCGCCGTGGCGTCGTCGGCCGGCGAGGATAGAGAACGACGGCGAGCTCGAGGAAGAAAATTACAGGCTACGTCGCGGACCCGCGTGCAAGCTTCTTCGCGGCGAGAACCGACGCGCGGCGGATTTTTCGCTCGCCACCCTAATGACCGGCGACGCCTCCTCCGGGCTACCCGGTCCCGATTAACAATAATCATTCAATTACGCCGCGTGACGTGGACGAGGATCCGTCCGCGCGCCCGCGGATTTAAAACGCGTTCTTGCCGCGCTGCGATCGCGACCGCGCGTCGCAGCGAAACCGAAGTCGCTAAATCGCGGCTTGTCACGGACATTCCTACGGGATTTAACCAACGAAAGGAATCACGCGATACGATCGCCTGGATTAAACCGACGCGACACGTTGTCAACGAACTTCGAGCATAATAGACGTCGCTTGGTTGGATAAAAAATGGCTTAACCATCTCGCCGGGAATATGCGACGCGTGGTGCCGGGGATCGATGACTTCGTCATAGGTAAAATTGACGGTAATTTAAACATTTTCAGTGAAAATTTCATTGCAATATCTGTAATGGTACAAAAGTTAGAAGCGAATGACAGGGAGTTCCTCGATACGGCTAACTATGCAGTCAATAATTAATTTATAGAAACAACAATTAGTCTATAAAAGCTACTCCAAAATAGTAACAATTACGTCATAAAAACTACAATAATATATATATTCTAATTTCGAAAGAATATCACTGCAATACTCAAATAAAAATTAAAGAAACAATAATAATAGTAATAATATTTATTTAAATTCAGCCTCTCGGCCAAGAAATAGGACTTGGTTTACAATAACAAATTAAAGAAACAATTCACAAACGCGTCTCCATAATCTCACAAACCAAAC
>NW_027583526.1:0-2455 GCF_028453695.1 Augochlora pura
ACACCCACCAACAACAACCTTCCGGTTGCCTCTTCAACGCCGGCTATTACACCATTAACATCACCTGCTCAAACCGCTCAGCAAAACACCACCCAATACATACCGGATTACGAATCATCACCTCCAGAATCAAGCAGTTCAACCGACGAGGACGAACCGGAGAACAATCCGGTTTTAACACCACCCACAACTACGCATAAACTAATCACCCCAGCTAAAGAAATTCGCCAACAAGTAATGGAAGTAACCCACAATAGCTTCATCGGAGGACACAAAGGAATAACAAAAACTTTAAACCGATTAAAGGAGAAATATCATTGGCCCGGAATGCGAAACGACCTACAAGAATTCATCAGGAAATGCAGAAGTTGCCAAGAACAAAAACTCGTTCGAGCAAAAACCCGCCAACCCATGATCATCACAGATACACCTTTAAACCCATTCGACAAACTCGCCCTGGATACAGTTGGACCACTTCCTGAAACAGTCGGAGGAAACCGCCACATCCTAACCTTGCAAGATAATTTAACAAAATATTGTCTCGCTATCGCCATACCTGATATAAAAGCCACGACGATAGCTGATGCATTCGCTAGGCATTTCGTCGCAATGTTCGGAGAACCAAAATCCATTCTAACCGATAAAGGCGCCAGTTTCATGGGAAAAGTAATGCAACACCTCGCAGAAATATTCAGAATCAAACAAGTAACTACCTCCGGCTACCGACCAAAAACGAACGGTTCATTGGAAAGAAGCCACATGGTATTAACAGAATACTTAAAACATTACATCGAATCATATGACGAATGGGATCTTTACTTACCGTTCGCCATGATGTCGTACAATACCTCCGTCCACGAAGCTACGAATTTCACACCCCACGAACTGATTTTTGGAAAAACCGCAAGACTACCTAGCGCCTTCCCCTCGGAACAGGATATACCTACCTACGGGACTTACCTTACCAACCTCATTTCACAAATGACAAAAATACGTAATTTAGCAGCAAAAAACCTAAACCACGCAAAGGATCGTTCCAAACGATATTACGATAGACGAGCAAACCCCAAACATTTTAAACCAGGAGAATACGTCTATGTACTAAAAGAACCCAGAACTAACAAATTCGATCCTCGATACATTGGGCCATACGAAATAATAGACGTCTCAGATACAAATAATGTTATACTAAAAACAAATACCGCTGGACAACTTATTTCAAAACACCAAGATAAATTAAAACATGCATTTGTGTCCGATACTTCATCCGAATCAAGCTAACCCGAAGCTCACTTTCAGGACAACGATGCCAGTCCCGCATAAACTTTTCCGCACCGAAGAGGAGGAAGGTGAAGAATTCTACGGACCCTTGGACGGGGTAAAACCCGCCAACCATCCAGAAATCTACGGGGACCTCCTCGCGTGCCAGTGCATAAGGGCTGTCCAAAGGGCTTTTGAAATACAAGGCCATAAAATCTGTATAAAATGTTATGGCCAGCTAACAGAAGAAGAAAGAAGGCATCTCACCTTGAGTAGTGCACACGACATTACAACGCAACACATAACTGAGGCAGATTGCCACTGTGAGGGTTGCGAATCTGTAATCCTCGAAATAAACAACGCTGGGGAATGTCCCGAGTGTATCGAGGAATATTTCGAGATGCAACCGGAGGCAAGGGAGGATCTAAAAAATGGGAAAACATTCATAGTGATCACCCGATGGTGACCATATTAATTTATACCTTCAAAAAAAAAAAAAAAAAAAATAGGATAATAAAAATATTACACTCTAAGTAGGCAGAACTAATCTATTTAAAATCTGAACGCACGGCAACCACCAACTAAATTAAAACTTCAAGCAATAATCACTATGATTCCAAACCTAGAACAACGTTACGTGCCTGAGGCAGCACTTAACCTCACGCAGTCATCACCGGACCTTGGAATAACTCACCCGGACGCTCTCGAAGCATTGACACGCGCGTCTGAACAATCTCAAGGAAGGGAATTTTGGTTACGCTCTAATCGCGCTATTTCCCTAACGAAACTAAACAAGGAGGCTGAAGGAATCAAACACTTAAACACCAGACCACGCAACTGAAGAACTTGGCGAGACTCTCGAGTCTGACCCACCGCTGCAGTGTCACATATCAATGCACCTTTGTTTAGACAAGATTTAGGAATCGTTTAGACCTTTTCTCTCAAAAAATAACGAACAACCCTGAAACAGACACTACCACTAAAACAATCCACTATCTCTCTCAAGACATCCTCCTTCCTTTTTTAAAAATCTCGCATAAAAGAGCTCGAGATGCACTGGAGCAAACCAGTCTCCACCAATCCTCCCAGGCGACACCCAAAATCTCTGTCAATCCACCATCTCTGTACACGCTCAGTGGAAGTGTCATTTTTTCGCAAACTTACTATTACAACCATGGCCAAGGAAGTTTCGACG
>NW_027583527.1:0-2454 GCF_028453695.1 Augochlora pura
TTTAATGTATAGTTTTTATTTAATGTATAGTTTTTATTTAATATATAATTTTTATTTAATATATAGTTTTTATTTAATATATAGTGGAAGTCGTTGATAACGTTCCGTGGACTAACTAAAATCGTCGAAAGAACGGCTTTTTACATTCCGACCACGAATGTTAATTACTTTATTAATTATAAACGACCACCGGAATTACATCTTTGAAATTAATCGTCGCTTCTTTCTTGTTAATAAAATCTCCATTCGTTACAATATTATGTAATATATTATTCGATTGTTCCGCAATCAATCATTATTACTTATCGCACCGTCTATAGAAATTAACATTTCCCCGGCATCGATCGATTAATTAAATCGCCGAATTTTCGATCGAGACGCTTTCATAATCGGTTTTCATCAATCTCTTACTTACCGCGTCGGATTAAAAATTAAAATCGATCGATGCCCGACAACTGCGAGCAGCGCAAGCGTGTCCGAAGCGATAAATCCATCGAAAATTAACGTTTTCACGGCATAAGAAATTCATCGCCCCCCCCCCGAAGAATGCAAAACCGAACGCGGTTGCGAACGCGGGAAAAAACGGTCAGCGATTAAGGGAAAAATTCGCGGCGAAGGGATTGAATCCGTAGAATTAACCCTTTTGCGGTCGAACGGCGACTCTCAGGCGCCTCTGAAAATGATCGTGCCACGTTTTGAGATAATCTTTATCAAATTTACTAATATCTAAAAAATTGTTTTTAATTAAAATTACCTAATTGTTTTAAAATTATAGTAAAATATAATTTAAAAAAAATATATAATTATAAAAAAAATATAATTATAAAAAAAATATAGTTATAAAAAATAGTGTACGAAATGCTCCGGATTATATAAAATGGCAACGCCGTGAGTCCGAAGAATTATTTTGGATTTTCAGTTAAAAATGCAAAGGGTTAAAACAGCGGCGGGCGCCGTTTTCGTTTCAGCTCGGGCGCGGAGAACCCCGGCTGTTTGTTCTCTCCGTTGGAAACCAAGCATTTACGAGTCACTTTCTTAATTAACCCTTATCGTTACAAACGATACAACATATATTACGTTCCAGAAAGCCTATTCCCGTGTACGGGCACGCACACACACACGCGCGCGCGCGGCGACGGGTTGCGCGCCGCGCTCGCAATTACAGTAAAACCGTGCATCATATTTCTCGACAAAACTTCCGATGGTAATTTCCATGAAATTAGAATAAGCATTTTCGTGCTGCCGCTGCGAAACAACAGGCTCGCGAGAGTTTCGCGAACGCCCGGCAGCTTATTAGGAAATAACATCGGTGTCGCCGCATCGGAGCCCCCCGGAATTATGTCGATTCCTTCGAAATATTTGATAGCCGGTAGACGGCTAACCTGGCAGCGGCTCTCATTGTCTCGCCGATACCTTAAGCGTAACTCTTTCACTTTTAGCTGCGCTTCATTCTTCTTTATTATTTCTCCACGTATTTCTGGATATATTCATTTGTATTTTCTTATTATATTTTTAATATATATAGAAATTCGTCTATTTCTATTTTCTATTATTTCTAATATATTTAACAATTCGTCTATTTCTATTTTCTATTATTTCTCATATATATTTAGCAATTCGTCTATTTCTATTTTCTATTATTTTTAATATATATAGAAATTTGTCTATTTCTATTTTCTATTATTTCTAATATATTTAACAATTCGTCTATTTCTATCTACAATTATTTATGATACAGAAGATATACAAAATCGCGTGTCACCGTGTTTTATCATTTTTAACCCTTTGCACTCGAAGCCAACTGGAAATCAGAAGTAATTTCTCCGGCTTATAATATTTCCATTTTACGTACAGTTTCATCGTAATCGGGGAAAAAGAAAATTCGTTCCGCGTAAATTTTTCATCGAGCGCGCGTGTCCCCAGCCTCGCGAAATAATGTTTCTATTTGGATCGGTGAGCGGCAGAACTACGCCCGATGGAATTCATTATTCGAACGTCAGAGGGGGGGCGGCGGCGCGCGGCTTTTAGATACTATCAACCCGTTACTTCATAATTCATTGCGCTCTGCGGCTTTTGTTAACTGGGCGCACTCTCGGAAATGCCGGCTGAAATTCGGCCGATTGCAACAAAACGTTTTAATCAAACAGGGACGGGGACGCGACGCGCGGCGTTTTAATTCTGTTTGAGATCGTTCGCTCTCGCGCCCCGGCCACTCTCTTTATGGTACGGCTGCAAAATTTTGCTGTTGCTTGGAATATTTATGGTTGAACGTTAGCTAGCATACATTGGCTTGGAAAAGTTCGAACGAGGTCGCGGCTACCGCCGGCGTCCCGTGCCGCCTTATTCGGGTCACTTCGTGACGCTTTGTGGCCAGGCTCAGGGAAGAAATACATTTTTCAAGTAGTAAATATTAAATATTAAATATTGAATAGTAAGATATTAAATATTAAATAT
>NW_027583528.1:0-2454 GCF_028453695.1 Augochlora pura
TTTGCCACCGGGTTTGCAGCTGGCACTCCGTTGCTTCAGTGGTAACTTAAAAAAGAATTAAGAGTAAAATCAATGTCAACATTGAAAGATACCACTGCTAATACAAAATCTGATAAAGTAGAGAGTGGGGAAACGTGCAAGACGCAATCTGCCCGTCCTACAGAAATATGGGCAAGTTCCTAGCTTACCTGCCATTATCTTCATTGTCTTCAAATGCTTTACCGGTTGTTCGTGGTCTGTGTTCACTAAAAAAGAGAATTAATTGAAATTACTTATTGAAATGTACATATAAAAGTAAAATATGTAGTCAAAGTAGAAAAAAATACTTACTGTTTCTCCGTGAGTTTGTCCCGTTGAATGAAAAAGCTGAAAATAATAAAAAAAATTATGTAATAAAATTAAATTATATGAAGATGTTTATTTGGGATAGAAACTGACCATGGCATCCGATTCTGCAGATATTTTTTAAGAAAAAACTACCGCGACAGTGTCGATACGGTTTCAAATTTGTATAGATCGAAAAAATATCTGCTGGCAATGCGTACGCGGCGTTTTTCCGCTATGTCGTCTGCTACTTGCACCTCTTGACTTGGTAGTGTCGTAACTATGCGTGGTCATCTTTTGTTTCTTTATATTTCAGTGTTGCGTTCTTAGCTAAGAACAAGATTTCATCAAACCATATTCGACTCAAGAATATAAAACAAAATCTACAGACAGAAAAGTTCAATGTTGGAAACTGAATCACACGTTATTTACACAGAATGGGGGCGCCATTGGATGTCGCTATCGACTTTGATCACACATAGCTACGGCACTGCCGAGTCAAATCCAAACAAACCAGCAGCGGACCACGTGGCGATAAAACTCCGGGTACGCGTTACCGACCAGTATTGGGCAAAATGTTTATGTAAATGAAAATTTAGAATAACGATTGAAAGCTGAATATAATCTTTATTCAAAAGTTCGACTAAAAAAATTATTCATCCGCCGAATAAATCTTTGAATAACTGTTGCCTACTAAAGTAAAAATGATGCCGAGCGCGTCGATCTTCGAACGTGAAGAAACAATGTAAGCGGATCAAAGACAATGTAACCGGATGGAGAATCAAGCGATGTTAATAGCAATTGACAATTTTTAATTTTATATTTTTACTACAATAATATATCTATGAGGCACCAATCAGAAACCAATGTATGGGTTGTATTAAAAAGATACAGGAAAAATACCGACAACCGTATGTCGATTTTGATATGGTATATGTTGCGCGGTGCGTTACAGCGTCGACCGTATTTGATGACGATTGAATAACGCCCCTACCTCGCGATAAATTAATATGTTGAGGATAGATTTGAGGGTGAACTGAGATGGAACAAGGTGCCGTATTTAAACAAGGTTTAATAATAAAAAGACGAACAACTTATCACAAACTGTAACAACTATGTACAAAATGTCGGTTGTCGGACTAGATGAGAAGTTACCGAGTGCAAAGTGGGAAGTGATGTAGGTACGCTTCTCATCCTCCGATTACGCCTTCGTATGTAAATGGCGTGGGTGGAGTTGGTATTTCATTGGCTACTTAAATTATGTTAAAACCAATGAATATTACAAAGATGGCCAAGAAGAGGGGACAGAAGAAATCTGGGAGTTCCCAGATTTTCATTGTCCTTAGCGTCGTTGTCGCCGGCCGTAGTCCTGCTTATGGCCACATCTGGTATCGGTTGTCGAGGGCCCGAGCGCTTCGACGCGGTATTATAAAGAATCTACCTGGGGGTCGTTGTAAACTTAACCACTTCGGTACGGCGCGCATCGGCCACGAAATTGTGCCCACAGCCGGCACTCACCATTCGCATGCTACTCCGTGCATCGACAGCGAATCCGTTTTGCTCTTTTACAGATCTTTGACGAGAAAAGCTTATTTATGTGTATTTCTGGACGTAAACACTGCAATTGTAGAGATAAGGCAAAAATTCTTGGCAAACAGTAGACACAACAAAAAGTCTAAACCCATTAAAATGGATACGAAAAAATACTCGACCTCTAAATTGAATTGGATATGAAAAAGTACTCGACCTCTAAATTGAAATAGATATGAAAAAGTACTCGACCTCCAGAAAATATTAATACATAAATTAGGTTTAGTGGCATAACGTAATTATATCAAAATTAATATTTTCTACTGTTTGATTTTTATAAAAACGGCCCGCCAAGTCCACCATAGGTTATCAAGTATCCAGAATATATTAATAAATAAATTAGGTTTAGTGGCATAACGTAATTGTATTAAAATTAATTTTTCTACTGTTTGATTTTCATAAAAACGGCCCGCCAAGTCCACCTTAGGTATAATTTTTCTGGATTCTCTAAGTATCCGTTATATTGTGAATCCGTTTAAAGTATTGTTGCGAGTTTTGTAGGGTGCTCGCGGCATTTTATTTATAATGACGCGGTACTCA
>NW_027583529.1:0-2453 GCF_028453695.1 Augochlora pura
TCGGGATAGTATTCCGGATCGTAGTGCATTCCGTACAATGAGATGTATACTGGAGTACCTTTCTCCAGCACCAAATCGGTATTGGGTACTTTGTAGTCGGTGGCTGCGACCCGGTCTATGAATGCTACTGATGGGTACTTGCGAAGCACTTCCGAAACAACCATATCGAGATACGGCAGTGTCATAATCTATAAATACAAAAAATCCATATAAATATATTAATTGGTACAGAAATATAATAACATGCATTCAATGTAAAATTAAGTCCATATAAATAAATTAATCGGGACAGAAATATAATAGAATCCATCCAATGTCAATAAAGAAACGGCAGTGTCGTGATCTATAAATGTAAAAGATCCATATAAATAAGTTAATCGGTAGAGAAATCTAATAAAAATCCATTCAATGTCAATCGAGATAAGGCAGTGTCATGATTACGGATAAAGTGCCTTCAGTGTCATGATCTACAGATAAAATGCATTCCGCGTCATGATCTACGAATAAAATCCATTCAGTCACATGTTACTCTTAACTTAAAACGGAAAACTATTTAACGAATATTTGAGACGAAGCTTTTTTATTGAAACGGTGGGTAAATTTTAATCTCGTACCTTGTAGAGTCTGACCAGTGGTAAAGATTAATAATAATAAACTAAATTAATAATAATAAATTACTACAGCGTTATATATCGTATATACAATATACATATATTGTATATGTATATCATTTTAATAATCGGTCAGATTAGCGTTAGAAATTATTTCTAATCAACTTAATTGCAACGAGATTGGTACAGCAAAGGTTTAAACAGAGGCGCGTATTTCGAACCATGAAAGTAGCGATAGCTTTAGGTACATATAACTCGATTGATTGAAAAGAGTTTGTCACTGCTAATAATACTTCTAACAAATTGAAGACTTAACGAAATCGGAGATGAAATTTGATAGTCTCGATGTGCATCAGAGGGGTTAAACACGTGGAGTTATCTATATTTATCAAGGTTTATATCGCGCAATAAACCAGTGGCGACTTGATTATTTCATACACTGGTTATCACATTTTATCAGATGCAGCTGTCATCGAATTATGTCATACTCGTAGCGATAATATAATTTGCGTACCATTTCGTATGTTATTTTTCCTTCAGTCTGTTGCAATGCCTTGAGAATCTCCTTTCTTAACGTTTTCTGTACTTCCATATTTAACGAAAGCTCGTGGATACCGAACGCCATGGCGGAAGACGAAGTCTCGAAACCGGCAAAGTAGAAAGTGGCCGCCTGCGAGACTAAATCGTCTTTGCTCAATTCTGTATCCATAAAAAGAAAGTTATCAGAAAAGGATGATGTATGCTATCATCAGTTATCGTGAAGTAATACGCGATGAAAGTTGATGATTTTCTACTATGAATCGATAATTAATAAGGTAGCCAATTATTGTACCCTTTTGGCAGTATTTAAGGGTTTCTTCTGCTAAGGATAATTTTACGAAATTTAAGTGATATTAATTAGTAACTAAAAGGTAAATTTTAAAGTTTCGTTTGATGATACAGATTTTCCAATTATACAAGTATCACATCGCCTTCGAATAATAGGAGGTCCAAAAAAAAGAATTTTCATTCAATTACCGTAATTTACGAAAATCAATTAATGTGCTTCAGTTATTGTGTTCTCTCTGAACCTTAATAAATATTGAATAAATATACAACAAATATATAATAAATATTCAATAAATCTACAAGAAATATTCAATAAATCTACAAGAAATATTCAATAAATATTCAACAAATACACAGTAAATATGAAAAAATATGCGCAATATTTATGCTGTATTAAACAAGTTCGACATAGTAATATTACCATTTAATAGTTTGGGTTAGAGATAACTGTTTTCAAAAACTTCAAATAGGCATGTCCCCTCCTTACAAATACATCGTAATCAGCTTGACGTATTCAAAAACGAACGCAACAAGCGGAGATTAGATTACTATGATTGACTCAGTTTTTGTATATGGTAAACAAGGAAATACACAAACGGATATTTACCTTTTAGTTTTTCTGTAATATTCATATGTTTTATCAAAACAACCAACATCGTCTTATCTTACCTAGTACGACGTATTTCCCCAAAATTTTTGTCTTGCGTATTCTTCCGAGAAATATATTACATCAATTCTTACGGTGTATTGAAAACATTCGCGTAATACAGATTGAATTGTAAACAGTAAATAAGTTAATAATCTTTTAAGCATAGAAATTGTCTTCTCCTCGAATTTAAACAGAAAATTTGATATTAAAAATATGATCTTATATGGTAAATGTTAAGACACGGTAATCGGCTACCTTACGGTAACTAACACTATTTATCTAGATTCTTGATTGTCAAATAACTCACCGATTTCACCAAGAGTTCCTTTTTTCTCGCACGTTTGCTTCAGTTCGACGAGAAGATC
>NW_027583530.1:0-7617 GCF_028453695.1 Augochlora pura
ACTACCTTTGTATGCAGAATGAACTGGTTGGACAGTAACCACCAGGAACATGGCTTTGTGTTGCTGCTCCGTCGCCCGGTCTCGGAAATCCCGGAACGATAACGTCAAGTGGAACGGAAGATACAAATTCGATCTACCCTCCGTGTGCTGGCCGATGCTCTGGTGGACCATGGATCTCGAGTACTTTCTCAGCCCGCAGAACAAACTCGCTCGCCTGCCGTTGATGCCTGGACAGTGATACGAAAACATTATTAATCCATATGCTTTGCAATTGATATTGATAGTCTTGTGAAAACTGGATGCGAAATAAAATTACAGGATAGAATAAATTCGAATAAAATCACAGAAAATTGACGCGGTACCTTTCGGCCTGTCCTCGTGCGGCGAGACGATCCCGCTGGTGATCTGATCGGCGAACGTTCCCTTGTCCTTAGGGTGGACGTAATCGATGAACGATCGACCGATCCACGCGTCCTTCGGATATCCTAGAGCCGTGCATATCGAGGGAGTCGTGTACAACACGAGGCCGTCGTGCATCGAGATCACCGCGCAAAATCCCTCCTACGGAACAAAAGATGAACTCATGAGACACAATCCTTAGCAGAGAGGCATTGTCAGATAATACAGGGTGTTAACGCGTAGATTTAGATGCATTTTTATAAGAAATTATTTATCAGAGGCTAGTTTAGTCAAGATTTTCCAGTTGCAATTGTAGCAGTGGATACTAACGTTGGCTTGAGAGGTGGAGTCATCCAGCGGATTCGTTCGGCAAGCAACCCCTGCTTCCGGATCGGCGACGGTGTCACCATTGTGCTCGCCAGGGTCCGTAGCATCCACCAATTCTACCGTGGCTACTTCTTCTTGTGCGACAGGCAACAGAAATTCTCATCGTTATATTACATCTCTCCTTGGTGCATATGTGTGCGGTTTGCTTGCTGATAGGTTTCGAATGCAAGAAGCGGGACTGTAGGTTCTCAGGGACATGTTACGGAGGTGCTGGATATTTCAAGGAAGTCCTTTTAGTTTATTTCTAGGTGCAGATGTATTTCGAATAAGCTGCATCTTCGATAGAGAGGACAGGAACCATAGGGAAAATCATCTGCAGAGAAATAGCTGGATTATTCTCAGGAAGTTCATTTTCGTAAATAGTAATACAATCGAATGGTTTAATTATGGCTTTGCCAGTCGTAAAGGTGGAGGCATAGCTTGCTTTTAAGAGGGACCGACGGTATACATATATATTTATTTATAGCAGAGTAGTGCTAATTGAGGGAAATCTTAATTGAATTGCACAATTTAATTATGTCGCGACCGCGTTACACAATTCGAACCTTTCAATGTACGTGATTGATGGGTTACTTTGTCTGCGAGTATAATTGAATTATATTGCAATTAATTTGCAACTGAATTGTATCGAATTACGTGCTTTTAGCTTCGACAAATTTTTCCTCGAAAATGTGATACGTATAATTATCTTGTTCAGTCTTGTAGCTGATGTTTTTTAATATTATTTATTACATACTTGGTCTATATCTCTTCGTTATATATTCTATAATGATTATAAAATTAATTGGGTAAGTATGTACAAAAGTTTGGCGAAGATAGCGTTAGGCTCGGACGCTGCTCGTACGCGGTATGTCTGACTTATTGCTTGCTTCTACTACTTGCCACGAGTACAGCCAGTGATATACGACACTGTTTGCTATCTTCCAATCTCACGATCTCTTATCTTTTTAGAAAACAACAACAACAACACGTTGACTAGCGACAAAATTTTCACGTATAATCTATTGAATATAGATATTAATAATTTAATCTAGGACAAAAGAAATTCTTTAATCACTAGACTAGATGACTTGAATTAATTTTGATATAATACAGGGAGTAGTTTTCCAGAGAAAGATTATGTAAAAATTAGATCTCGATTTCTGATCTAGGCGATCTAAATGGCAAAATTAAAACTGGAGTTCTCTCAGTTTAAAGAATTCTTTTGCACGAATTATAAATGTTAATATCTCGTGACAAGGTGAAACGATTTGAACGAAGTTCTTGGTTCTTGAGTGTAGAATTCAATTTATAAATAATTGTCGGTGGCAGAGACAAGGCTGTTAAAAATCGAGGATATATTTATAGAAGACAAGCATCATTTCCATCGATTGGAATCGCGTTCAGGCCACCGTTCGCAGCTGAGACGCGGCTGGCATCGCGGCATCGCCTCGCGACGATTTCGATACCGATTCCGACGACGTCATCGACTCGCGGGCCTTGTTCGCTGATCACGGGGAAACTCTTGCAAGGTAGACACGTACGTAGAGTTGCTTGCCGTGCAACGAACCAGCAACGAACCGCCGCGGCCCTTACGTAACCGATCTATTCTCGCGTTGCCGCGTATCCTGTTGCAGGAGCGGCGGCCGCGCGTCAAGGCTCGTAATCATCGAATCGGGGTCCAGATCGGCATCGTAACCGGCCGACGAAAAAAAACCTGCCTGCGAGAAGCCCGGACGCGCGATAATGGTTTATTAAAAATTATGTAAATAATTACGTAAATCGGCGTGGCGCTTCTCGATGTTATATAAAACACGAGTGGATCCGCGCGCCATTGCTATAGTTGGACCGACCGGGAGCAAAAAAGAGAGAGAAAGAGAAAGAGAGGCTGGGAGACCGATAGATAGAGAGAGCGACCCCGGCCCTTTGTTCGCAGAATAGTACCGTTCGATTATGTAAACGCGAATAGTTCGGAAACGTTTCGAATATTTCGGGCCGAGCGCGATGGCGGCTCTTAGTCATTGACATGGAGGACAGCCGCGATTTTTGGTGGCCGCTATGGTGGAGTGCGCGGGCTCGTTTCGTAGACACGACGGCAGAACGGTGGCTGGTACGTTTTAGCTGTGATTGCACAGCTCCGCGTGTGTTTCAATTGAAAGATTAAATTGCTGGAGAATTACGCAAGAAAGGCTGTTCTTGCTTGTATCTTGCCGCGGCAAGAGAGCCGCAGGATGGCACCTAACTATTGAAGACTGGAATACTGCGTATTATTTATATAAATTTTATTGTCTTCCTTTCAGAGATATTAAAGAACCTTATTGACGGAGTGATAACGGATGAACTTTAGATCTTGCTGAGACACGTCTGCACGATTGGATATCTTCTTTATTCTATTTAACGCTTTATCTCCGATTCTAAGAGAACTGTTAAAAAAATCGTCGACAGATAAAAGCGTTTGGAAGTTGATAATTGTTAATCTTCGATCCTCGAACGTTTTAAAATCACAAGTACTCTATAGGGTGATTAAAGAAATTTTCAAGGGGTACGTGGGTGTAGGATTACTGGGACTTTCGAAGCCATCAGCTGGAAAGCATCCGGAGCATCGACTGCGGGAAGGAATGCACCGAACCGATATTGTTACATAAACCATGCGAGTCGCCCTTGTTCGAAAAGATTCCATTCTCGTGGCAAACTGCCGACGATTAGGCGAATATCGCCGGTTCAAGCGTCGCGATTACGGAACGCTGTTGAATTTCTGCCGGTCAAGCAGAAACCGGGTAGTACAAGTAAACGCGGTGTCGGCCGTGGAACGAAGGGAATCGAATTCGCGTGGCGAGTAACGTATTAATCGTGTTTCGTTGCAGAGTTGAAAGTAATCGAATTAATTATTCACAATTCTAAACTAATTCTTAATAAATTATATCATAGCCTTGTCGTTGTTACAAATAATTCAGAATAATTTCTAATGAATTCAATCACAACTCGTTTATTACAAGAATAGACTATCATAGATCGATTAGAATAAGGAACTGCAATAGTGATTAACCAGATTACTTTCTGCAGAGCTATTGTCTATATTGCGTAACGTTGATCGAACAGGTTACAGGTAATGTGCACTTCTCTTCCCGGTCGATATCTAGATCTCGCAACTAACCTGGTTTCTTCTCGAGTATTGCTTTCGACGGCGCGACGACGTTGTAGGCCGCTGTCTCCGGCGCGGTGATGCCATTTTTCAAGGCGATGTCCGCCTCGCCGCTGACGGCCAAAATCGTCTTCGACTTCTTCTTCTTGTGCTCTTTGTCCTTCCTTTTGCTGATCGGCTGCGGCAGGGCTTCATTGCTGCGCGACACAGAAACATTACATTAGATTCAATGGTCGCAGACTGACGAGCCATTTAGCGAAGAAATTAATGCTATTTCTGAATGATGAGAAGATAGAAGATATTTTCTAAGATAATCGAAACATTGCGAATCGAACGCGAGCGAACGTTGTTCATTTTCTATCAGTATAAAGTATCATTTTGCTGTAAATATACCTAAAAGCATTTGAAAGAAGTCGCTGTCGTTGGAACGATCTCAGGCTATTATTTTAGCATTAAAAAACTCTCGGCGCTCGTTATCCTTCATTACCCGCGGCCAAACGAGTCCTGCTCGTTCGGAAGCTCGGTTTCTTTCCTGGAGTCAACCGAATGGCGTCAGCGAGCACGTGGCAGGCAACGTGTTACGCTACAAACGGCCGAGTCTTATCGGACGCGTCCGCAGACGACGCGAAACGAGGCGCGTATATGAGTTGATCGGCGACGATCACACGACGCATGGGACATTGATAGTCTTAGAGTACACAGAAGGGTTCCAAAAATACCATCGGGTTTTCGCTGAGTCAACAAACGGGAGACGCTGGTGGACGGGAACGATGGGTCGCGCGCGTTACATAAAAGCTCGTTTAGGTGAAACGTAACTTTCGTAGGACGCCCGGCCTGACAGCCGCGAAAGAGATGTGGGAGTCTGAACGCGGCCTGGAGCGAGTCGTGCGTTCGCTTTCTCCAGGAAAAGCTACGATAAAAATTAGCTTCGCCGTAACAAACGTTTCTCGACCACGAGCCGCGACCACGATTATGCAACCTCAAGGAAGTGCATTTCTCTAACGATCGCACTAAACTTTCTCTATGAGATAACGGTCCCTTCCGTGTACGCCGTCTAAAAGGTCTGAGAATGCTGAAGTTCGAGTACCACCGCTTATGTGTATCGGCCAACAAACAATCCTAATGCAATGCATGAGCTTATAGCGATCCGCGGATTGCGGCTTTTTCCGCGAGGTAAAATTATGATATTGTTACTGAAAAATAATATAATATTATTGTCCTATGAGTATCACATTTCCAAATCCTGCAGAGAGGACCTTTTGTTTTAGGATAACAGTATTAGCACTGCTCTCTCTCTCGTGTCTAATTTCAATGGAAGATCGCGTTCATTCTCCACGAAAAACGCGAACGCATTCATGTTAATGCCCGGGGAACACCGAGCGCCCAATCAGAATCAGCAAGCGGCCTTGATCCTCCGAGCGCGACACGAGGCGAGTCAAAGAGTTGAAACGAGCGTCGCGGAAACTTTCCTGGGAAATACAGGCGCATCGATGCATACGACACGACTCACTGGCTCGGATAGCGTGCATCGCATAGGCGGGGACCAATGGGACCGCAAAGAAACGAGGCGTGCCGCTGAGCAAACGTTTCGATTACACCGACGATGGATCGCTTTCCACGACCATTGTTAAGTATACTGATAATAAGTTACACAGAGATTAAATGAAAATATCTCGAGTATCTGGGGGTATAATCGTCGTCTCATCGACTGCCAGAAGGATCTTAAAGAAATCGGTTCCACACGCCAATGTTCCTTCGTTTAGAATAAATCCTTTTTTTTAAAGGAAGCATCGTAGCGGGTGTCCAATGCGAGATAAAGGGTTTAATATTAAACCCTGAAGATAAAAAGAAAGGAAAGTCGCCGCGTTTCGTGCTCCAGCGAATTTTCTGTAATTCGTATCGCGGCGACCGTGCGCGGCAATTATTTTTTCCCCCGAAACGCCCACCGCAGGATCGGAAATAGATCCGCAGCTTGTAATTCGCGGATTCGTCGAGGATTTATTATTACAACGCGCCGGAGCGTCCGAATTATGCAACGGGGCAGGGTGGAGGGAGATATCTGTTGCCACGTAGGTCGACGCCGATGGCGACATTGCGAAGGCACGTGGCACGGCACATGCACCAATGTTTACAGCCGCGGTGCAGCGTCGCCGCATCGTAACTAACTGCAACCGGTGCGCTAGCGTTCTCCGGCTCTCTGGAGCACTCTGGAGCTTTCTGGAGAAGTCTGGAGCCATCTCGAGCCATCTCGAGCCTCCCTGGAGCACTCGAGAACTCGCCGGAGATTCGCGAGCGCAGACAGAGTCGCGATCGCGCGCTGTGTCACCTTCACGATCGCGCCGATAATTATAGAGTTGCCGGCCGTTGCTCACACGTACGCACCCACACCACCGGACGGGTCCGCGGCGACGCCGAATGCACGTACGCGTCTCGTTACGTGGGCCCGTCGATGACGAGCGACGGAGATCCGTGAGATGAAAGGAAACGACGTTTTTCGGGACGAGACCGGCCGCAACAAGATGCCGCCTGCAACCCGAACCGTCAACGGAGTCGGCCGGTTGCGTAACTTTTCTAAAAATGACATCGGTAATTAGATGCGAAACGAAACGATATGCATTTATTTCCCGGCGGACTGGTTATTCTAACTGCGATCGGTTCTATATTTGTTGCAATGGACGATTGTCCGAACTGTGTTCTAAGAGGCTAGCCGCAATGTGTACGCATTGTTCGCATAGCTATTATACAGGCATTTGTTTCCACGTTTGTCGTGACGTAATCGCTATGTTTGCAAAAATCGGTTTCAAGAATGCGACGTCCATATTCGTAAAAAGTATTTATATGTTTGCTGCTATTGGTCTCTGTAATTTTATAATTACTGATTTCATGCGAACGAACTCTTCCTCTCGTTTCGCATGATCGGTTCAATCCTTCGCCGATCAGAGTCCCCGAAATTCCACGAAACATTTAACACAAATGCGAGATTTGCCGGAAATTGAAAAACACCGTTGCAGAAACTGGTTACCGGCGTCGACTTTTAAATCGTGTAATTAACACGTTCGTTAACATAATGACACATGTGTGACGATCACGTTCCCGCGTTTCACTTGAAGAACGAAGTGACGTCCATTTCACGAATGTCACATTTTAATGTTTTAACAAACAGCATGATATTCGAAAAATATCAATGATGAATAATAATAATTCTCTCGTTGCTGAAGCAACTTCGTTGGTTTTGTTAGCTATCTATTCGTAAACCCGCAATTACTTCTGAAATTGAAAAAAAATTTTTTTTTTAATTGTTGTTAACAGCGAACAGAAGAAAGAAAAACTATGGAAATTAGTTGAAAAGTAGATGTATAAGTGTAGTGTATTACCTGGATCCAAATGTCGAGGGACGTCTGCCGCAGTAGCCACTGCTCTCGGAGCGATTGCTATTCCTTGATAACGAGCTGCCGCTGCTGAAACACACAGTCAGAACGGTTGTAATAAAGAATTTTAAATAGTCCGGAATAAATTAGATTTTTTGATTTCAGCAGAAAAGTAAGGAAATTGACACAGTATTATATTACGATTTTATCCGTCTCATTCCTTATTTATCTCGTTAAAAATCTAATAATAGTATAAGATAATATATTTAATATATAAGTCTTTCTTATTTATATTTTACCATAGTCGGAAGTAATAATAATATTTTAAGCAACTGTGAAAGA